>NC_074665.1:98264924-98354924 GCF_029448725.1 Salvelinus fontinalis
CTCTGTGTGTGTCTCCCTCTCTCTGTGTCTCCCTCTCTGTCTCTCCCTCTCGGTCTCTCTCTCTCTGTGTGTGTCTCTCTCTGTGTGTGTCTCTCTCTGTGTGTGTCTCTCTCTGTGTGTCTTGACGGCTGTTGATGTTGGTAACAGGTGCGTCTGCTGATGGTGAGCCGCATGGCGAAGCCGGAGGAGGTGTTGGTGGTGGAGAACGACCAGGGAGAGGTGGTACGAGAGTTCATGAAGGATACAGACTCCATCAACCTCTACAAGAACATGAGAGAGACACTGGGTACGTCACGTGTGTGTGTGTGGTGGGGTGACGCTTGATGAGTGCAGGAAGCAGATACAGTAGGTGGAATAGTGTGTGTGTGACTTTCTACATTTAGACTGATTGTCAGTTTCCTTTGTGGACATCACATCACTGTACAGCACCACTACATGTTCAATAAGGACCATAGTCTATTGACTTGATCTACATCACTGTACAGCACCACTACATGTTCAATAAGGACCATAGTCTATTGACTTGATCTACATCACTGTACAGCACCACTACATGTTCAATAAGGACCATAGTCTATTGACTTGATCTACATCACTGTACAGCACCACTACATGTTCAATAAGGACCATAGTCTATTGACTTGATCTACATCACTGTACAGCACCACTACATGTTCAATAAGGACCATAGTCTATTGACTTGATCTACATCACTGTACGGCACCACTACATGTTCAATAAGGACCATAGTCTATTGACTTGTTCTACATCACTGTACAGCACCACTACATGTTCAATAAGGACCATAGTCTATTGACTTGATCTACATCACTGTACAGCACCACTACAGGTTCAATAAGGACCATAGTCTATTGACTTGATCTACATCACTGTACAGCACCACTACATGTTCAATAAGGACCATAGTCTATTGACTTGATCTACATCACTGTACAGCACCACTACATGTTCAATAAGGACCATAGTATATTGACTTGATCTACATCACTGTACAGCACCACTACATGTTCAATAAGGACCATAGTATATTGACTTGATCTACATCACTGTACAGCACCACTACATGTTCAATAAGGACCATAGTCTATTGACTTGATCTACATCACTGTACAGCACCACTACATGTTCAATAAGGACCATAGTCTATTGACTTGATCTACATCACTGTACAGCACCACTACATGTTCAATAAGGACCATAGTCTATTGACTTGTTCTACATCACTGTACAGCACCACTACATGTTCAATAAGGACCATAGTCTATTGACTTGATCTACATCACTGTACAGCACCACTACATGTTCAATAAGGACCAGTCTATTGACTTGATCTACATCACTGTACAGCACCACTACATGTTCAATAAGGACCATAGTCTATTGACTTGATCTACATCACTGTACGGCACCACTACATGTTCAATAAGGACCATAGTCTATTGACTTGTTCTACATCACTGTACAGCACCACTACATGTTCAATAAGGACCATAGTCTATTGACTTGATCTACATCACTGTACAGCACCACTACATGTTCAATAAGGACCATAGTCTATTGACTTGATCTACATCACTGTACAGCACCACTACATGTTCAATAAGGACCATAGTCTATTGACTTGATCTACACTCTAAACTCTGTAATCGTCTCCTCTCTCTGTCTCGCTCGCTCTGTCTTGCTCGCTCTCTGTCTCTCTCGCTCTGTCTCTGTCTCTCTCTCTGTCTCTCTCTCGCTCTGTCTTTCGCTGTCTCTATCTGTCTCTCTCTCTGTCTGTTCGTCTGTCTCTCTCTCTCTCTCGCTCTGTCTTTCGCTGTCTCTGTCTGTCTCTTTCTCTGTCTGTTCGTCTGTCTCTCTCTTTCTCTCTCTCTCTGTCTCTCTCTGTTTGTCTCTTTCTCTCTGTCTCTCTCTCTCTGTCTCTCTCTGTTTGTCTCTCTCTGTTTGTCTCTCTCTGTTTGTCTCTCTCTGTTTGTCTCTCTGTCTGTTCGTCTGTCTCTCTCTCTCTCTCTCTCTGTCTCTCTCTGTTTGTCTCTCTAGTGTACCTGACCCATCTGGACTATGCAGACACGGAGCGTATAATGACTGAGAAGCTTCATAACCAGGTGAACGGTACAGAGTGGTCCTGGAAGAACCTCAACACACTGTGCTGGGCTATAGGGTCCATCAGTGGAGCCATGCACGAAGAGGATGAGAAGAGGTTCCTGGTCACCGTCATCAAGGTACGGAGGCCACCTAGGGACAAGTATAGCGGTATAACGGAGAGATTAAAATGGGATTCATGTAGAGGGTTGATGACCAGAAGGCTTCAGGAGAATGTTGAGCAGAATCTTTCTCTTCAGGAGAATGTTGAGCAGAATCTTTCTCTCTAGGAGAATGTTGAGCAGAATCTTTCTCTTCAGGAGAATGTTGAGCAGAATCTTTCTCTCTAGGAGAATGTTGAGCAGAATCTTTCTCTTTAGGAGAATGTTGAGCAGAATCTTTCTCTTCAGGAGAATGTTGAGCAGAATCTTTCTCTCTAGGAGAATGTTGAGCAGAATCTTTCTCTCTAGGAGAATGTTGAGCAGAATCTTTCTCTTTAGGAGAATGTTGAGCAGAATCTTTCTCTTCAGGAGAATGTTGAGCAGAATCTTTCTCTTCAGGAGAATGTTGAGCAGAATCTTTCTCTTCAGGAGAATGTTGAGCAGAATCTTTCTCTTCAGGAGAATGTTGAGCAGAATCTTTCTCTTCAGGAGAATGTTGAGCAGAATCTTTCTCTTTAGGAGAATGTTGAGCAGAATCTTTCTCTTCAGGAGAATGTTGAGCAGAATCTTTCTCTTCAGGAGAATGTTGAGCAGAATCTTTCTCTTCAGGAGAATGTTGAGCAGAATCTTTCTCTTTAGGAGAATGTTGAGCAGAATCCTTCTCTTTAGGAGAATGTTGAGCAGAATCTTTCTCTCTAGGAGAATGTTGAGCAGAATATTTCTCTTTAGGAGAATGTTGAGCAGAATATTTCTCTTTAGGAGAATGTTGAGCAGAATCTTTCTCTCTAGGAGAATGTTGAGCAGAATCTTTTTCTTCAGGGGAATGTTGAGCAGAAGCTCTCTCTCTAGGAGAATGTTGAGCAGAATCTTTCTCTTTAGGAGAATGTTGAGCAGCATCTTTCTCTTCAGGAGAATGTTGAGCAGAATCTTTCTCTTCAGGAGAATGTTGGGCAGAATCTTTCTCTTTAGGAGAATGTTGAGCAAAATCTTTCTCTTCAGGAGAATGTTGAGCAGAATCTTTCTCTTCAGGAGAATGTTGAGCAGAATCTTTCTCTTCAGGAGAATGTTGAGCAGAATATTTCTCTTTAGGAGAATGTTGAGCAGAAGCTCTCTCTCTAGGAGAATGTTGAGCAGAATCTTTCTCTTCAGGAGAATGTTGGGCAGAATCTTTCTCTTTAGGAGAATGTTGAGCAAAATCTTTCTCTTCAGGAAAATGTTGAGCAGAATCTTTCTCTTCAGGAGAATGTTGAGCAGAATATTTCTCTTTAGGAGAATGTTGAGCAGAATCTTTCTCTTCAGGAGAATGTTGAGCAGAATATTTCTCTTCAGGAGAATGTTGAGCAGAATCTTTCTCTTCAGGAGAATGTTGAGCAGAATCTTTCTCTTCAGGAGAATGTTGAGCAGAATCTTTCTCTTCAGGAGAATGTTGAGCAGAATCTTTCTCTTCAGGAGAATGTTGAGCAGAATCTTTCTCTTTAGGAGAATGTTGAGCAAAATCTTTCTCTTTAGGAGAATGTTGAGCAGAATCTTTCTCTAGGAGAATGTTGAGCAGAATCTTTCTCTTCAGGAAAATGTTGAGCAGAATCTTTCTCTTCAGGAGAATGTTGAGCAGAATCTTTCTCTTTAGGAGAATGTTGAGCAGAATCTTTCTCTTCAGGAGAATGTTGAGCAGAATCTTTCTCTTTAGGAGAATGTTGAGCAGAATCTTTCTCTTCAGGAGAATGTTGAGCAGAATCTTTCTCTTCAGGAGAATGTTGAGCAGAATCTTTCTCTTCAGGAGAATGTTGAGCAGAATCTTTCTCTTTAGGAGAATGTTGGGCAGAATCTTTCTCTTTAGGAGAAGGATAATAATGGGAGTTTGTTTGGTGGATGTTTAGTTGAGCTGATGGACATTGTGACAGAGGTGCAGGAGGGAAAGATGTGGGGGGTTAAACAGTGCTGCCTCTCTGGACACACTGGGCCTCAAGGATGAACACATCGCTCATCTATTGTCCAAAGGCTCTCTGTTATCCATCTGTCTAACTGAGTTGGGATTCTGTGTGTGTGTGTGTGTGTGTGTGTGTGTGTGTGTGTGTGTGTGTGTGTGTGTGTGTGTGTGTGTGTGTGTGTGTGTGTGTGTGTGTGTGTGTGTGTGTGTGTGTGTGTGTAGGATCTGCTGGGTCTGTGTGAACAGAAGAGGGGGAAGGACAATAAGGCCATCATTGCCTCCAATATCATGTACATCGTGGGCCAGTATCCTCGCTTCCTCAGAGCCCACTGGAAGTTCCTCAAGACCGTCGTCAATAAACTCTTTGAGTTCATGCACGGTGAGAGAACTAACTCTGTCTGTGTGACTGGTGTACAGAGGTGAGAGAACTAACTCTGTCTGTGTGACTGGTGTACGGAGGTGAGAGAACTAACTCTGTCTGTGTGACTGGTGTACGGAGGTGAGAGAACTAACTCTGTCTGTGTGACTGGTGTACAGAGGTGAGAGAACTAACTCTGTCTGTGTGACTGGTGTACAGAGGTGAGATGTGTGTGTTTTCCAGCCTGATGTGTGTGTTTCCCCCCCCCCCTCCCTCCCTCCCCCCCTCAGAGACCCATGATGGGGTACAGGATATGGCGTGTGACACTTTCATCAAGATCGCCCAGAAGTGTCGTCGCCATTTTGTCCAGGTGCAGGTGGGCGAGGTGATGCCCTTCATCGACGAGATCCTCAACAACATCAACACCATCATCTGTGACCTGCAGCCACAACAGGTAACACACACACACACACACACACACACACACACACACACACACACACACACACACACACACACACACACACACGTGCGACGAGATCCTCAACAACATCATCATGATCTGTAACCACAACAGATAGGTCAGCCTCAGGCCCTAGAAATGCACTGACTAGAGAGGACTATAACTGTCATTCACTCAACCAAAACTGAAAGGTGTGTATTAGGACATGTTGAAACAGGTTCAAACACATACCAAGCTGTAGAAATAGATTGAGTAGAGAGGACTCTGTCATGTCTACTGAAAACCGCTGGGATTCAGAACATATGAACATTTCCAGTCTAACCAATAAAACCCAGGTTGTCTTTCACTGTTTCTTGTGTCTGTGTTCATTATTACTAACTCTGACAAAAGTTACAACTCTTGACCATCCCTCAGTGGTTAATGTTATGTTAGTGTATACGTTCCAAGCTGTAGAAACACACTGACTAGATGGGACTTGATCTCTATGTCTCCTGAGAAGCATCACGCTGACTCAAAGCAGAATCTAGTATTTGTGTATCTATATCTGTCTACTGAGAAGCATCACGCTGACTCAGAGCAGAATCTAGTATTTGTGTATCTATATCTGTCTACTGAGAAGCATCACGCTGACTCAGAGCAGAATCTAGTATTTGTGTATCTATCTCTGTCTACTGAGAAGCATCACGCTGACTCAGAGCAGAATCTAGTATTTGTGTATCTATATCTGTCTACTGAGAAGCATCACGCTGACTCAGGGCAGAATCTAGTATTTGTGTATCTATATCTGTCTACTGAGAAGCATGCCGCTGACTCAGAGCAGAATCTAGTATTTGTGTATCTATATGCTCTGTCACATGTATGTGTGTGTTGTGTCTCCTGTGTGTGTTGTGCAGGTCCATACGTTCTACGAGGCCGTGGGGTATATGATCGGAGCCCAGACAGACCAGGCAGTACAAGAGCATATCATAGAGAAATACATGTTACTACCTAACCAGGTGTGGGACAGCATCATTCAACAGGCCACCAAGGTAATAATGAATCTGGTCACTCCTGTAATAATGAATCTGGCCACTCCTGTAATAATGAATCTAGTCACTCCTGTAATAATGAATCTAGTCACTCCTGTAATAATGAATCTGGTCACTCCTGTAATAATGAATCTGGTCACTCCTGTAATAATGAATCTAGTCACTCCTGTAATAACAAATCTGGTCACTCCTGTAATAATGAATCTAGTCACTCCTGTAATAATGAATCTATTCACTCCTGTAATAATGAATCTAGTCACTCCTGTAATAATGAATCTAGTCACTCCTGTAATAATGAATCTAGTCACTCCTGTAATAATGAATCTAGTCACTCCTGTAATAATGAATCTAGTCACTCCTGTAATAATGAATCTAGTCACTCCTGTAATAATGAATCTAGTCACTCCTGTAATAATGAATCTGGTCACTCCTGTAATAATGAATCTGGTCACTCCTGTAATAATGAATCTAGTCACTCCTGTAATAACAAATCTGGTCACTCCTGTAATAATGAATCTAGTCACTCCTGTAATAATGAATCTAGTCATTCCTGTAATAATGAATCTAGTCACTCCTGTAATAATGAATCTAGTCACTCCTGTAATAATGAATCGAGTCACTCCTGTAATAATGAATCTATTCACTCCTGTAATAATGAATCTAGTCACTCCTGTAATAATGAATCTGGTCACTCCTGTAATAATGAATCTAGTCACTCCTGTAATAATGAATCTAGTCATTCCTGTAATAATGAATCTAGTCACTCCTGTAATAATGAATCTAGTCACTCCTGTAATAATGAATCGAGTCACTCCTGTAATAATGAATCTATTCACTCCTGTAATAATGAATCTAGTCACTCCTGTAATAATGAATCTATTCACTCCTGTGATCATTCATTTCACACTTCTTTCATATTTTACATGTTTTGTAAATAAGCTAAAATCCCCCCAGTGAGAATGTGACTGGATAGGACAGTGAGTAAGACAGGATGGAGGGAGAGAGTTGTCCTGAAGAGCAGTGTGTCTGATTGAAACCCATGTCAGGACTGTTATGTACATGTGTTCAGCTGCTGGAGAACCCCAGGTCACAGAAAGACCTGTAGTAGCGACCCCTTTCCTGCAGTCAAAGACCTGTAGTAGCTACTCCTTTCCTGTAGTCAAATACCTGTAGTAGCGACCCCTTTCCTGCAGTCAAAGACCTGTAGTAGCTACTCCTTTCCTGTAGTCAAAGACCTGTAGTAGCGACCCCTTTCCTGGAGTCAAAGACCTGTAGTAGCTACTCCTTTCCTGTAGTCAAAGACCTGTAGTAGCTACTCCTTTCCTGTAGTCAAATACCTGTAGTAGCGACCCCTTTCCTGTAGTCAAAGACCTGTAGTAGCTACTCCTTTCCTGTAGTCAAAGACCTGTAGTAGCTACTCCTTTCCTGCAGTCAAAGACCTGTAGTAGCGACCCCTTTCCTGCAGTCAAAGACCTGTAGTAGCTACTCCTTTCCTGTAGTCAAAGACCTGTAGTAGCGACTCCTTTCCTGTAGTCAAAGACCTGTAGTAGCTACTCCTTTCCTGTAGTCAAAGACCTGTAGTAGCTACCCCTTTCCTGCAGTCAAATACCTGTAGTAGCTACTCCTTTCCTGTAGTCAAAGACCTGTAGTAGCGGCCCCTTTCCTGTAGTCAAAGACCTGTAGTAGCTACCCCTTTCCTGTAGTCAAAGACCTGTAGTAGCTACTCCTTTCCTGTAGTCAAAGACCTGTAGTAGCTACTCCTTTCCTGTAGTCAAAGACCTGTAGTAGCTACTCCTTTCCTGTAGTCAAAGACCTGTAGTAGCTACTCCTTTCCTGTAGTCAAAGACCTGTAGTAGCTACTCCTTTCCTACAGTCAAAGACCTGTAGTAGCTACTCCTTTCCTGTAGTCAAATCACCTAGTGGCCTCATGGCTGGTATGTTATTCATATTTTTCATAATTTCCTAATTAATAAGTTGTATAAATAAAATAAACTTTTTTATTTTTTTTTATTTTTTTTTATTTTTTTTTATTTTTATTTTTTTTAATTTTATCCCCTTTTCTCCCCAATTTTTCGTGGTATCCAATCGCTAGTAATTACTATCTTGTCTCATCGCTACAACTCCCGTACGGGCTCGGGAGAGACGAAGGTCGAAAGCCATGCGTCCTCCGAAGCACAACCCAACCTAGCCGCACTGCTTCTTTAACACAGCGCGCCTCCAACCCGGAAGCCAGCCGCACCAATGTGTCGGAGGAAACACCGTGTACCTGTCCCCCTTGGCTAGCGCGCACTGCGCCCGGCCCGCCACAGGAGTCGCTGGAGCGCGATGAGACAAGGATATCCCTACCGGCCAAACCCACCCTAACCCGGACGACGCTAGCCCAATTGTGCGTCGCCCCACGGACCTCCCGGTCGCGGCCGGCTGCGACAGAGCCTGGGCGCGAACCCAGAGACTCTGGTGGCGCAGTTAGCACTGCGATGCAGTGCTCTAGACCACTGCGCCACCCGGGAGGCCAATAAACTTTTTTTAAAACTGAAAATCTGGTGTTTCTATGTCAAACAGTTTTGTTATATTTCAGTCTTCTCTGACCCTGATTTAGTTTAACTTAATCCATTCATGTTTCAGTCTGATCAATAACACTGATCAAGTCACCCACACACCTGGTAACCTGAATATACCAAATCTCTTTTCTCTCTGATGATGTCCAGCTGTCTTTATGGACTATTTGTCCAGGACACAGATAAAGTTTAATCCTGAACTATAAAAAGTATTCTCCATTGAGGTTATTGATTGTAAATGATTGTTTTGTTCTTTGCAGAGCCTAGGAGGAAGAGTAGCTGTTGCAGCTTATTAAACTCAATATAATCAGAATGAATAAACAAGTTCATCATATCTGTTTCTTCTCTAGTCAACCCCTTTATCATTGTCATGTTTTAACTCCATCCATTCACGTTTCAGTCTGATGATCACTAAAGTACCCTTCTCTTAAATCTTTACCCAGTACAGCCAGAAGAGCACTGGCCACCCCTCAGAGCCTGGTTCCTCTCTAGGTTTCTTCCTAGGTTCCTGCTTTCCAGGGAGTTTATCCTACACACTGTGCTTCTACATCTGCATTGCTTGCCGTTTGGGGTTTTATGCTGGGTTTCTGTACAGCACTTTATGACATCTGCTGATGTGAAAAGGGCTTCATAAATGACATGTGATTGATTGACTCCCCTCTGTTAGAACGTGGACATTCTGAAGGACCCAGAGACGGTGAAGCAGCTAGGCAGCATCCTGAAGACCAACGTCCGGGCCTGTAAGGCCGTGGGACACCCCTTCGTTATCCAGTTAGGACGCATTTATCTGGACATGCTCAACGTCTACAAGTGCCTCAGCGAAAACATCTCCGCAGCCATCCAGACCAACGGTCAGTGGGGGGATGTTTGGGGGCTGGGCTGGGGGATGGGCTGGGCTGGGGGCTGTGTGTGTCCTTTCCTCATGTGTCTCTTCTCTTGGTGGTGTGTCCTCTCCTCATGCGTCTCTTCTCTTGGTGGTGTGTCCTCTCCTCATGCGTCTCTTCTCTTGGTGGTGTGTCCTCTCCTCATGCGTCTCTTCTCTTGGTGGTGTGTCCTTTCCTCATGCGTCTGTTCTCTTGGTGGTGTGTCCTCTCCTCATGTGTCTCTTCTCTTGGTGGTGTGTCCTCTCCTCATGCATCTGTTCTCTTGGTGGTGTGTCCTCTCCTCATGCGTCTCTTCTCTTGGTGGTGTGTCCTCTCCTCATGCGTCTCTTCTCTTGGTGGTGTGTCCTTTCCTCATGCGTCTCTTCTCTTGGTGGTGTGTCCTTTCCTCATGCGTCTCTTCTCTTGGTGGTGTGTCCTCTCCTCATGCGTCTCTTCTCTTGGTGGTGTGTCCTCTCCTCATGTGTCTCTTCTCTTGGTGGTGTGTCCTCTCCTCATGCGTCTCTTCTCTTGGTGGTGTGTCCTTTCCTCATGTGTCTCTTCTCTTGGTGGTGTGTCCTCTCCTCATGCATCTGTTCTCTTGGTGGTGTGTCCTTTCCTCATGCGTCTCTTCTCTTGGCGCTGTGCGTTTCAGGAGAGATGGTGACGAAACAGCCCCTGATCAGAAGTATGAGGACGGTGAAAAGAGAGACGCTCAAACTCATCTCGGGCTGGGTTAGCAGATCCAGCGATCCACAGATGGTGAGATACAGATATATACACATCTGACAGGAAGATATTGGTACTACATGTATCAGATATATACACATCTCACAGGAAGATATTGGTACTACATGTATCAGATATATACACATCTCACAGGAAGATATTGGTACTACTTGTATCAGATATATACACATCTCACAGGAAGATATTGGTACTACTTGTATCAGATATATACACATCTCACAGGAAGATATTTTTTTTATTTTTTTTATTTTACCAGGTAAGTTGACTGAGAACACGTTCTCATTTGCAGCAACGACCTGGGGAATAGTTACAGGGGAGAGGAGGGGGATGAATGAGCCAATTGTAAAGTGGGGATTATTAGGTGACCATGATGGTTTGAGGGCCAGATTGGGAATTTAGCCAGGACACCGGGGTTAACACCCCTACTCTTACGATAAGTGCCATGGGATCTTTAATGACCTCAGAGAGTCAGGACACCCGTTTAACGTCCCATCCGAAAGACGGCACCCTACACAGGGCAGTGTCCCCAATCACTGCCCTGGGGCATTGGGATATTTTTTTTTTTTTAGACCAGAGGAAAGAGTGCCTCCTACTGGCCCTCCAACACCACTTCCAGCAGCATCTGGTCTCCCATCCAGGGCCTGACCAGGACCAACCCTGCTTAGCTTCAGAAGCAAGCCAGTAGTGGTATGCAGGGTGGTATGCTGCTGGCTATATTGGTACTACATGTATCAGATATATACACATCTCACAGGAAGATATTGGTACTACATATATCAGATATATACACATCTCACAGGAAGATATTAGGTACTACATGTGTCAGAATATATACACATCTGACAGGAAGATATTGGTACTACATGTATCAGATATATACACATCTGACAGGAAGATATTAGGTACTACATGTATCAGATATATACACATCTGACAGGAAGATATTGGTACTACATGTATCAGATATATACACATCTCACAGGAAGATATTGGTACTACATGTATCAGATATATACACATCTGACAGGAAGATATTAGGTACTACATGTATCAGATATATACACATCTGACAGGAAGATATTAGGTACTACATGTATCAGATATATACACACCTGACAGGAAGATATTAGGTACTACTTGTATCAGAATATATTGTTACTACATACAGTTGAAGTTGGAAGTTTACATTCACTTAGGTTGGAGTCCTTAAAACTCGGTTTTCAACCATTCCACAAATTTCTTGCTAACAAACTATAGTTTTGGCAAGTCGTTTGGGACATCTACTTTGTGCATGACACAAGTAATTTTTCCAACAATTGTTTACAGACAGATTATTTAACTTATAACTCACTGTATCACAATTCCAGTGGGTCAGAAGTTTACATAAATACACTAAGTTGACTGTGCCTTTAAACAGCTTGGAAAATTCCAGAAAATTATGTCATGGCTTTAGAAGCTTCTGATATGCTTATTGACATAATTTGAGTCAATTGGGGGTGTACCTGTGGATGTCTTTCAAGGCCTACCTTCAAACTCAGTGCCTATTTGCTTGACATTATGGGAAAATCAAAAGAAATCAGCCAAGACCTCCACAAATCTGGTTCATCCTTGGAAGCAATTTCCAAATGCCTGAAGGTACCACGTTTATCTGTACAAACAATAGTACGCAAGTATAAACACCATTGGACCACCCAGCTGAAACAGGTACAAAAGTATCTATATCCACAGTAAAACGAGTCCTATATCGACATAACCTGAAAAGCCACTCAGCAAGGAAGAAGCCACTGCTCCAAAACCGCCATAAAAAAGCCGGACTACGGTTTGCAACTGCACATGGGGACAAAGATCGTACTTTTTGGAGAAATGTCCTCTGGTCTAATGAAACAAAAATAGAACTGTTTGGCCATAATGACCATCGTTATGTTTGAAGGGAAACGGGGGAGGCTTGCAAGCCGAAGAACACTGTGGTGAAATCCTGCACGGAGCCTTCACCGTGCGCTGCCACTTTAAGAGCGCATCAGCAGTCAGGAAGGAGGAGATAAAGACAGCTTTGGGGAGGAGCTCTAGGGTGGCGCGACAGTTTGATTGTGTGTGCTATGCTGCAGAAGTTTTGTTTGTTTTCATCGCGTGTAGATTATAAAGTATTTAACTCAATCATCGGTGTGACCGCTCTAGGTCGTGGTTGTTATCGTTTGGGACCGCGCCGGTTATGGATCGCATGGATTAGTAGCAAGTAGAAGTTTTAACATACAAGTCAACAAACCATCGGACGGTCAGACAGTACACCGGCACGCCTGAAGACCACAGCTAAGATCTCTCCTGTTCTCTTTCTCTCTTTCTCTTCCCTCCATCGTTCCAGTGCTTTACCCTGCAACAGACTCTCTATTTTTCAGATGCACTTCCCATTGAAGTTCATTAGAGCTGGACTATTATTGCCCTGCCAGAAGTATTTGGGTGGACATTTTAGTTAAAAGGGAGGTTGCTTGCAAGTTGTGTATTGTTATTTGAACTGTATTGAGGGGGGGGTGTACTAATGACCTGTGGCCGAGAAGATTGTGGACATTTTTAAGTCCTTTGTTGTGTCTATGAACACCCCCCCACATTCATACCCTCTGCACTCCTCCACTGGAAGATAATACATATTACTGCAAATCCTCTGTTGATGACTGGGTTCTTTCTTGTATGAAGTTGCTGTTCAATTGCTCTGCCATTATTATGATTGTATGAGGTATTCTTGGTGGGGTTACCCCTGTGCTGTGATGTGGGTTTTATAGGGTGTGTATTCTCTCTTCTCTCCACTGGCTATCTGGTAAACAGGCTACACTCTAGGCAGTCTCTTCTGCTGATGTGTGTGGGTCTGGTAGTGGTACTCTCTCTATTCTACTATTTTCCTTTCGGCATGGTTGATACCTGCCTGGCGCCCGAACAAAATCTTTATCTTTACCACTCTATAATAAATACCGCTACAACACAAACGTGAATACAACCGTGAAGCATGGTGGTGACAACACCATCCCAACCGAGAAGCATGGTGGTGACAACACCATCCCAACCGTGAAGCACGGTGGTGACCGCTACAACACAACCGTGAATACAACCGTGAAGCATGGTGGTGACAACACCATCCCAACCGTGAAGCATGGTGGTGACAACATCATCCCAACCGTGAAGCATGGTGGTGACAACATCATCCCAACCGTGAAGCATGGTGGTGACAACACCATCTCAACCGTGAAGCATGGTGGTGACAACACTATCCCAACCGTGAAGCACGGTGGTGACAACACCATCCCAACCGTGAAGCACGGTGGTGACAACACCATCCCAACTGTGAAGCATGGTGGTGACAACACCATCCCAACCGAGAAGCATGGTGGTGACAACACCATCCCAACCATGAAGCACGGTGGTGACCGCTACAACACAACCGTGAATACAACCGTGAAGCATGGTGGTGACAACATCATCCCAACCGTGAAGCATGGTGGTGACAACATCATCCCAACCGTGAAGCATGGTGTTGACAACACCATCCCAACCGTGGAGCATGGTGGTGACAACATCATCCCAACCGTGAAGCACGGTGGTGACAACACCATCCCAACCGTGAAGCATGGTGGTGGCAGCATCATGTTGTGGGGGTGCTTTGCTGCAGGAGGGACTGGTGCACTTCACAAAATAGATGGCATCATAAGGGAGGAAAATTATGGGGATATATTGAAGCAACATCTCAAGACATCAGTCAGGAAGTTAAAGCTTGGTCACAAATGGGTCTTTCAAATGTACAATGACCCCAAACATACTTCCAAAGTTGTGGCAAAAGCACAACAAAGTCAAGGTATTGGAGTAGCCATCACAAAGCCCTTACCTCAATCCTATAGAAAATGTGTGGGCAGAACTGAAAAAGTGTGTGCGAGCAAGGAGGTCTACAAACCTGACTCGGTTACACCAGCTCTGTCAGGAGGAATGGGCCAAAATTTGCCCAACTTATTGTGGGAAGCTTGTGGAAGGATACCCGAAACGTTTGACCCAAGTTAAACAATTTAAAGGCAATGCTACCAAATACTAATTGAGTGTATGTAAACTTCTGACCCACTGGGAATGTGATGAAAGAAATTAAAGCTGAAATATTTCACATTCTTAAAATAAAGTGGTGATCCTAACTGACCTAAGACAGGGAATTTTTACTAGGATTAAATGTCAGGAATTGTAATTAAAAAAAACTGAGTTTAAATGTATTTGGCCAAGGTGTATGTAAACTTCCGACGTAAACTGTATATCAGGATATATTGTTACTACATGTATCAGGATATATTGGGGTGGCAGGTAGCCTAGTGGTTAGAGCATTGGACTAGTAACCAAAAGGTTCCAAGTTTGAATCCCCCAGCTGACGAGGTAGAAATCTGTTCTTCTGTCCCTGAACAAGGCAGTTAACCCACTGTTCCTAGGCCGTCATTGTCAATAAGAATTTGTTCTTAACTGACTTGCCTAGTTAAATAAAGGTTAAAGAAAATATATATATATTGTTATTACATGTATCAGGATATATTGTTACTAGGATATATTGTTACTACATGTATCAGGATATATTTTTACTACATGTAATCAGGATATATTGTTACTAGGATATATTGTTACTACATGTATCAGGATATATTGTTACTACATGTATCAGGATACATTGTTACTAGGATATATTGTTACTACATGTATCAGGATATATTGTTACTACATGTATCAGGATATATTGTTACTACATGTAATCAGGATATATTGTTACTACATGTAATCAGGATATATTGTTACTACATGTAATCAGGATATATTGTTACTACATGTATCCCAATGAAAGACAGCGGAGGTGTTTCAATTAAAAACTACATGACAAAAACAAGACTTATACAACCTTGACTGTCCAACCTGACTGTTTAAAGCAGTACTTGTCAGTCCTGTGTGTACTCCAGGAATGGATTGGGAAACTCTCACCTTAAGAGTTTGAAAGACAACCGTGTTGGTCACTTAGTCCTTAGTAACAAACACACACACACTGACCTCAGTCCTGTCCTATAATAACCCGGTGAGAACATAACATTCCTCCCTCTGCCGTGTTGATCTGTCCGTTAATCCCGTCCTCTCTTCCCTTCCAGGTGGGGGAGAACTTTGTTCCGCCGCTGCTCGACGCCGTTCTCATCGACTACCAGCGCAACGTCCCCGCCGCCCGGGAGCCCGAGGTCCTCAGCACCATGGCAACCATCGTCAACAAGCTGGGCGGACACATCACCGGGGAGATCCCGCAGATCTTCGATGCCGTGTTCGAATGCACGCTCAACATGATCAATAAAGTAAGTATCAGCATTATTAATAGTGGCTATTGTTCTACACTTTCATCTTGAAAGTTTATCAAATGTACTCTTAACATGTTGAAGTCAGTATGGCTGTAAATCCATGACATAGTAGGCAAAATTTGTCAAAAGTACATTTTGTTGTCAAAAGTACAAACTAAAACTACCAAAACATTCCATGATGTGATTTATAAATAAATAATCTGGGCTCCTGAAAGGACTGATCTCAATAATATATAAACAACTTTTGTAAAGCTCATATTCTGAGCTAGCCATTAAAATAGTCAATTCTACAGATCTAATTGAATCTGAACAATGTTTTAACTGGAACAGAATATGGAAAAGTCTGACCTCTTGGCATCCCGTAATCTGAGGGTGTAGGAAGCCTGGGGAGGGAGGATGGGGACTGATAGGGGGGAATGGGGAGGGAGGATGGGGACTGAGGGGGGGAATGGGGAGGGAGGATGCGGGTGGGTGGATGGGGACTGAGGGGGGGGAATGGGGAGGGAGGATGGGGACTGAGGGGGGGGAATGGGGAGGGAGGATGCGGGTGGGTGGATGGGGACTGAGGGGGGGAATGGAGAGGGAGGATGTAGGTGGATGGGGACTGAGGGGGGGAATGGGGAGGGAGGATGGGGAATGGGGAGGGAGGATGGGGACTGAGGGGGGGAATGGGGAGGGACGATGGGGAATGGGGTGGGTGGATAGGGACTGAGGGGGGGGGGGTGGGGAGGGAGGATACGGGTGGGTGGATGGTGACTGAGGGGGGAATGGGGCGGGAAGATGCTGGTGGGTGGATGGTGACTGAGGGGGGAATGGGGAGGGAGGATGGGGACTGAGGGGGGGAATGGGGAGGGACGATGCGGGTGGGTGGATGGGGACTGAGGGGGGGGAATGGGGACTGAGGATGGGGACTGAGGGGGGAGAATGGGGAGGGAGGATGCGGGTGTGTGGATGGGGACTGAGGGGGGGGGAATGGGGAGGGAGGATGCGGGTGGGTAGATGGGGACTGAGGGGGGGAAATGGGGAGGGAGGATGGGGACTGAGGGGGGGGAATGGGGAGGGAGGATACGGGTGGGTGGATGGGGACTGAGGGGGGGAATGGAGAGGGAGGATGTAGGTGGATGGGGACTGAGGGGGGGAATGGGGAGGGAGGATGGGGACTGAGGGGGGGAATGGGGAGGGAGGATGGGGACTGAGGGGGGGAATGGGGAGGGAGGCTGCGGGTGGGTAGATGGGGACTGAGGGGGGGGGGGGATGGGGAGGGAGGATGCGGGTGGGTGGATGGGGACTGAGGGGGGGAATGGGGAGGGAGGATGGGGAATGGGGGGGGACGATGCGGGTGGGTGGATGGGGGCTGAGGGGGGGGGGATGGGGAGGGAGGATGCGGGTGGGTGGATGGGGACTGAGGGGGGGAATGGGGAGGGAGGATGCGGGTGGGTGGATGGGGACTGAGGGGGGGGAATGGGGAGGGAGGATACGGGTGGGTGGATGGGGACTGAGGGGGGGAATGGAGAGGGAGGATGTAGGTGGATGGGGACTGAGGGGGGGAATGGGGAGGGAGGATGGGGACTGAGGGGGGGGAATGGGGAGGGAGGATGGGGACTGAGGGGGGGGAATGGGGAGGGAGGATGGGGACTGAGGGGGGGAATGGGGAGGGAGGCTGCGGGTGGGTAGATGGGGACTGAGGGGGGGAATGGGGAGGGAGGATGGGGAATGGGGGGGGACGATGCGGGTGGGTGGATGGGGACTGAGGGGGGGGAATGGGGAGGGAGGATGCGGGTGGGTAGATGGGGACTGAGAGGGGGGAATGGGGAGGGAGGATGCGGGTGGATGGATGGGGACTGAGGGGGGGGGATGGGGAGGGAGGATGGGGAATGGGGGGGGACGATGCGGGTGGGTGGATGGGGGCTGAGTGGGGGGAATGGGGAGGGAGGATGCGGGTGGGTGGATGGGGACTGAGGGGGGGGAATGGGGAGGGAGGATGCGGGTGGATGGGGACTGAGGGGGGGAATGGGGAGGGAGGATGCGGGTGGGTGGATGGGGACTGAGGGGGGGGATGGGGAGGGAGGATGGATGGGGACTGAGGGGGGGAATGGGGAGGGAGGATGGGGAATGGGGGGGACGATGCGGGTGGGTGGATGGGGGCTGAGGGGGGGGAATGGGGAGGGAGGATGCGGGTGGGTGGATGGGGACTGAGGGGATGGAATGGGGAGGGAGGATGCGGGTGGATGGGGGGGAATGGGGAGGGAGGATGCGGGTGGGTGGGGACTGAGGGGGGGAATGCTTTGGGTTATCTTTGTATGCATTGATTTGATTGTTTTTGTACCTGTAACCAACAAAATAAGTCAATTTTAAAGAGGTAGTTCACTGAGACCCCCATTTCCATACTGACTGTAGGGGGTCACTCTCCATGGAGTGTTCCATTTCCATACTGACTGTAGGGGGTCACTCCATGGAGTGTTCCATTTCCATACTGACTGTAGGGGGTCACTCTCCATGGAGTGTTCCATTTCCATACTGACTGTAGGGGGTCACTCTCCATGGAGTGTTCCATGTCCATACTGACTGTAGGGGGGGTCACTCTCCATGAAGTGTTCCATGTCCATACTGACTGTAGGGGGGTCACTCTCCATGGAGTGTTCCATTTCCATACTGACTGTAGGGGGGTCACTCTCCATGGAGTGTTAGTGGTGTGTGTCACACATTTTACAGCTGTTGTTCTACCAATACCAAGGACAACCTATCTTTTTAGTGCCTACAACTGTTGTCGGTTGGTTCTCATCAATATGGCCCGTCTCTCTCCCTGCAGGACTTTGAGGAGTACCCGGAACACAGGACTCATTTCTTCTACCTGCTGCAGGCGGTCAACTCCCACTGTTTCCCAGCCTTCCTGGCCATCCCTCCGGCCCAGTTCAAACTGGTGCTGGACTCCATCATCTGGGCCTTCAAACACACCATGAGGAACGTGGCCGACACAGGTGAGGCTCGAACACACACACACACACACACACACACACACACACACACACACACACACACACACACACACACACACACACACACACACACACACACACACACACACACACACACACACACACACCATGAGGAACGTGGCCGACACAGGTGAGGCTCGAACACACACACACACACACACATTCACACACACACACACACACACACACACACACACACACACACACACACACCATGAGGAACGAGGCCGACACAGGTGAGGCTCGAACACACACACACACACACACACACACACACACACACACACACACACAGGTGCTTTCCTTTACGAATGACAGCACATGAATGAAATCATCCACATGTATGGATCACATATTTACTAATGCTGCAGAAATCTTCTTTAAAGCAGCAGTATCCAAATCCATCGGATGTAGTGATCACAATATAATAGTCATATCTAGGAAAGCCAAAGTTCCAAAGCCTGGGCCTAATATAGTCTATAAGAGGTCATACAATAAGTTTTGTAGTGATTCTTATGTTGATGTAAAGGATATTTGCTGCTCTGTGGTGTGTAATGAGGAGCAACCAGACGCTGCACTTGACACATTTTATGAAACTACTTATTCCAGGTACTAATAAGCATGCACCCATTAAGAAAATGACTGTAAAAAACGTTTAAATCCCCTTGGATTGATTAATAAAAAAACTATTGTATGATTGAGAGGGATGAGGCAAAAAGAATGACAAATAAGTCTGGATGCACAACCGATTGGCAAAAGTACTGCAAATTGAGAAATAATGTGACTAAACTGAATTAAAAGATGAAGAAACTATACTAGGAAACAAAGATAAATTATATAAAGAATGATAGTAAAAAGCTTTGGAGCTCCTTCAATTACATTTGGGGCAAAAAGGCAAACTCAGCTCCATCATTCATTGAATCAGATGGCTCATTCATCACAAAACCCACTGATATTGCCAACTACTTTAATGATTTTTTTCATTGGCAAGATTAGCAAATTTAGTCATGACATGCCAGCAACAAACGCTGACACTACACATCCAAGTATAACTGACCAAATTATGAAAGACAAGAATTGTAATTTTTAATTCCGTAAAGTGAGTGTGGAAGAGGTGAACAAATGATTGTTGTCTATCAACATAATAGCGGACGATATTGGCACTCCTATTTTCCATATATTCAATCTCAGCCTACAAGAGAGTGTGTGCCTTCAGGCCTGGAGGGAAGCTAAATTCATTCTGCTAACCAAGATCAGTAAAGCCCCCATTACTGTCTCAAATTGACAACCAATCAGCCTGTTACCAACCCTTAGTAAACTTTTGGAAAAAATGGTGTTTGACCAGATACAATGCTATTTTACAGTGAACAAATTGACAACCTGACTTTCAGCGCTCTTATAGGGAAGGGCATCCAACATGCACGGCACTTACATAAATGACTGATGATTGGCTGAGATAAATTGATGATAAAAAGGTTGTGGGAGCTCTTTTGTTAGACTTCAGTGCATCTTTTGACATTATCGATCATAGTCTGGATAAACGTATGTGTTATGGCTTTACGCCCCCTGCTATTTTGTGGATAAAGAGTTACCTGTCTAACAGAACACAGATGATGTTCTTTAATGGAAGCCTCTCAAATATAATCCAGGTAGAATCAGGAATTCCCCAGGGCAGCTGTCTAGGCCCCTTTTTTTCAATTCTTACTAATAACCTTTGAGTAAAGCCAGTGTGTCTACGTATGTGGATGACTCAACACTATACACGTCAGCTACTACAGCGGGTGAAATCACTGCAACACTTAACAAAGAGCTGCAGTTAGTTTCAGAATGGGTGGCAAGGAATAAGTTAGCCCTAAATATTTACAAAACTAAAAGCATTGTATTTGGGTCAAATCATTCACTAAACTCTAAACCAAATTTTGTAATAAATCATGTGGAAATTGAGCAAGTTGAGGTGACTAAACTGCTTGGAGTAACCCAGGATTGTAAACTGTCATTGTCAAAATATGATGATACAACAGTAGCTAAGATGGGGAGAAGTCTGTCCATAATAAAGCCCTGCTCCGCCTTCTTAACAACACTATCAACAAGGCAGGTCCTACAGGCCCTAGTTTAGTCGCACCTGGACTACTATCCAGTCGTGTGGTCAGGTGACACAGAGGGACAGGAAAATCGCAGTTGGCTCAGAACAGGGCAGCACGGTTGGCCCTAAAATGTACACTGAGAGCAAACATTAATAATATGCATGTCAATCTCTCCTGGCTCAAAGTGGAGGAGAGATTGACTTCATCACTAATTGTTTTTGTAAGAAGTGTTGACATGCTGAATGAACCGAGCTGTCTGTTTAAACTATCAGCGCACAGCTCAGACACCCATGCATACGCCACAAGACATGCCACCAGAGGTCTCTTCACAGTCCCCAAGTCCAGAACAGACTATGGGAGGCGCACAGTAATACATAGAACCATGACTACATGGAACTCTATTCCACATCAGGTAACTGATGCAAGCAGTAAAAACAAATAGAAATACACCTTATGGAACAGCGGGGACTTTGAAGAGACACACACGCAATACACATGCTAACACACACTCTCTACACACACGTACATATGGATTTTCTATTGTAGATGCACTACATATACAAAAGTATGTGGACACCCCTTCAAATGAGTGGATTCGGCTATTTCAGCCACACCCGTTGCTTACAGGTGTATAACATCGAGCACACAGCCATGCAATCTCCATAGACAAACATTGGCAGTAGAATGGCCTTCCCGAAGAGCTCAGGGACTTTCAACGTGGCACCGTCATAGGATGCTACCTTTTCCAACAAGTCAGTTCGTAAAATTTCTGCCCTGCTAGAGCTGCCCCGGTCAACTGTAAGTGCTGTTATTGTGAAGTGGAAACGTTTAGGAGCAACAACGGTTCAGCGACGAAGTGGTAGGCCACACAAGCTCCCAGAATGGGACCTCCAAGTGCTGAGGAGCGTAGTGCGTAAAAATGGTCTGTCCTCGGTTACAACACTCACTACCCAGTTCCAAACTGCCTCTGGAAGCAACGTCCAGCACAAGAACTGTTCGGGAGCTTCATGAGATGGTTTCCATGGCTGAGCAGCCGCGCACAAGGCAAATATCACCATGCGCAATGCCAAGTGTCGGCTGGAGTGGTGTAAAGCTAGCCGCGGTTGGACTCTGGAGCAGTGGACACGTTCTCTGGAGTGATGAATCACAGTTCACCATCTGGCAGTCCGTCGGACGAATCTGGGTTTGGCGAATGCCAGGAGAACGCTACCTGTCCCAATGCATAATGCAAACTGTAAAGTTTGGTGGAGGAGGAATAATGGTCTGGGGCTGTTTTTCATGGTTTGAGCTAGGCCCCTTAGTTCCAGTGAAGGGAAATCTCCAATGACATTCTAGACAATTCTGTGCTTCCAACTTTATGGCAACAGCCTGGGGAAGGCCTTTTCCTTTTTCAGCATGACACTGCCCCTGTGCACAAAGCGAGGTCCATACAGAAATGTTTTGTCGAGATCGGTGTGGAAAGACTTGACTTGCATACACAGAGTCCTGACCTCAACCCCACCTAACACCTTTGGGATGAATTGAAACACCGACTGCGAGCCAGGCCTAATCGCCCAACATCATTGCTGACTTCACTAATGCTTGGATTGACTGACCTTCATGTCTTAAAGTAATGATGGACTGTCGTTTCTCTTTGCTTATTTGAGCTGTTCTTGCCATAATATGGACTTGGTCTTTTACCAAATATGGCTATCTTCCGTTTACCACCCCTACCTTGTCACAACACAACTGATTGGCTCAAACGCATTAAGGAAAGAAATTCCACAAATTGACTTTTAAGAAGGCACACCTGTTAATTGAAATGCATTCCAGGTGACTACCTCAAGAAGCTGGTTGAGAGAATGCCAAGAATGTGCAAAGCTGTCAAGGCAAAGGGTTGCTACTTTGAAGAATCTAAAATATATTTTTATTTGTTTAACACTTTTTGGGTTACTACATGATTCCATAGGTGTTATTTCATAGTTTTGATGTCTTCACTATTATTCTACAATGTAGAAAATAGTAAAAATAAAGAAAAACCCTCGAATGAGTAGGATACATTGGACACCGTTTTTAATGTTTTTGCTTTGTTATTATGGGGTATTGTGATGTCATTATGGGGTAGTGTGTGTCGATTGAGGAAAAAAAACAATCATCCTTTTTAGAATAAGGCTGTAACGTAAGAAAATTTAGAAAAAGTCAAGGGGTCTGAAAATTTTTCGAATGCACTGTATATGATACATATTGTGTATGTTCCTGGGGCAGGTCTTCAGATCCTATATATATATATTTATATGATACATATTGTGTATGTTCCTGTGGCAGGTCTTCAGATCCTGTATATATATATATGATACATATTGTGTATGTTCCTGGGGCAGGTCTTCAGATCCTGTATATATATATATATATATATATATGATACATATTGTGTATGTTCCTGTGGCAGGTCTTCAGATCCTGTATATATATATATATATATGATACATATTGTGTATGTTCCTGTGGCAGGTCTTCAGATCCTGTATATATATATATGATACATATTGTGTATGTTCCTGTGGCAGGTCTTCAGATCCTGTATATATATATATATATGATACATATTGTGTATGTTCCTGGGGCAGGTCTTCAGATCCTGTATATATATATATATATATATATATGATAGATATTGTGTATGTTCCTGGGGCAGGTCTTCAGATCCTCTACACTCTACTGCAGAACGTGACTCAGGAAGAGGCTGCAGCACAGAGCTTCTACCAGACATACTTCTGTGACATCCTCCAACACATCTTCTCTGTGGTCACTGACACATCACACACTGCTGGTGAGTACAGTACACACACGGATGCAACGCACACACACACTGACGATGAGCACACACACACACACACACACACACACACACACACACACACACACACACACACACACACACACACACACACACTGCCGGTGAGTACTGAATACAAACACACACCCCAGCTAGCACATTTGGTTCCTTTTGAAGTTGTGGGAACTGAAGTTTTTTGTTTCCCATTGGTTCTGGGGTCGAAGCCATACGTTTCCTGACTGGTAAATGGAAAGTTTATTTACTTTCTGAGAACGGAAGTGAACATTTTTCCTGTTCTGGTAACATACTTTTTTAGGTTGCTGGGAGATTCTGAGAACGTTTTACTCTGGTTCCTTGAAGGTTTTCCTAGAAGGTTTTATTAATTCTCTGAGCACAGAAATTATAGGTTATTTTGAGATTTTTAAATAACTTACTTAAAACTTTCACTGAATGTCTCAATGAGACTTAAAAAAACACTGCTAGGTTATTTTGGGTTATTTTTTTAACTCGCACTGATAGGATACATGGAAGTTAATTTCCTTAGGCATTAATCATGAGAACACATAGTGATGGGGGGAACAAGTATACAGTTACATATTGGGAGATTATTTTTGATGATGTATTGGTTTAACAATATTATGTTAGTGCTTGTTGGCTGTACCTGCACCAAAACTCCAGTATATGTCCTTCATAGCTTGTTCTCCATCTTAAAAAAAAAAAGGGGGGGGACCATTTGTTTTCAGCACTTTTATTTCCAACTCATTGTCTCATGGTTCTCTCTTGTCCCTCTGCAGCAGACATATGGTGAGAAATATGTTTGGAACATCAAATCACAAATAAAACCACAGTATCGAATACATATAATATCAGCACTTAAGTATTGTGATATCGTATCGTGAGGTCTCTGGCAATTCTCAGCCCTACAAGCACATTTCTGTTTTATTGTGACACGGCATCAGTGGGATTCAAACCACCAGGATGGAGCTAGCATGCCATGTTTTTAACTCATACAAAGCTGTTAATTTTCATCTATTCAAACAGACCCCATTTCAAAGGAAACAAGCACTCATTAAGATCAGCTGTGGCCAATCAGTGGGCGTGGCTAACACCTGAACACACTTAACAAGATGGAGGATAGAGAGTTTTGTTGATGCTGAGAACGGAATGTATATGTTTTTAAATAACATTCTTAGAACGTTACTAAAGCTTACAGAATGTTTTCTTCACGTTCTGAGAATGTATGTTTTTTCCAATTACATTCTTAGAACGTTCTCTGAACGTTACTAATGTTTTCTTGTGTTTTTTTTATGCAAAGTTTTCTTAACGTTCTTGGAACAAATTGAGAACATGATTTTAAATACAACCATGAGGAAACCTGTAGGAAATGTTAAGCTGAATTACTGAAATTCCCACAGAATAACTTTGTTTCTTAATGTTCTCTGGACTATTTGAGAACATTCCCAATGTCAAACCAGTCGTAGAACGTTCCTGGAACATTACCAAAATTGTACCCATGTAAATGTAATCATGTTTGAACTTTTAGGAAACATTTTGTTTAAGTAATGATATACAAAGCAAATAGCGTTTATTTTTTATCAAGTTAAATGTGCTGAGAATGTTCCAAAGCCAAGCAGCTATCCTGCACCATTCCCAGGAAGTTGTGGAAAGGTTGTATGCTAAATAGTCATAGGACAACCACGCTCTAAGAAACCTATGGTTCTCAGAACGTTATGTGCTAGCTGGGACACACACGCACAAACTGCCGGTAAGAACGCACGTCTCTTGTTCTGTTTTACCATAAATCCATATCACGTAACTGTGCATGTCTGGTTGTGTGTGTCTCTCTGCCCCAGGCCTGACGATGCATGCCTCCATCCTGACCTACATGTTTAACCTGGTGGAGGAAGGGAAGATCAACACCCAGCTCAGCTCCTCCAACCCCGGCAACAACCAGGTCTTCATACAGGAGTACGTGGCCAACCTGCTCAAAACTGCTTTCCCACATCTACAGGAGTAAGTACCTTTATATGAACAAAATTAAACGTATCATTATTTCCATACCATTATTACAGAGAATCAGGCTAGTGATGCTACCCTCTGTCCATTGGCTAATTAGCTTATTCAATCCTGTCTCAAAATACAACACTGTCCCTTTAAAACAAAACAAAAAAGCTCTTGACTTGACTTGCTTTTCAGAAATGTCTAGAAATGTACATGTTTCGTGCTCTTTTAGGAAACAATCAAACAAACAAGGGGAAAACTCTATAAAGTTGAGTGAAGTTTAATCTCGTGCTTCTCTGCACGGGCTGATATTTCTTCTGTGTGGCATTCTCCCAGGGGAGCTGCGTGCCCCATGCACCTTAGAGGGAACATACTGCTATTAGCCAATAGAAACACATTGAATAACAGATAGTCCTTACTGCTATTAGCCAATAGAAACACATTGAATAACAGATAGTCCTTACTGCTATTAGCCAATAGAAACACATTGAATAACAGATCGTCCTTACTGCTATTAGCCAATAGAAACACATTGAATAACAGATAGTCCTTACTGCTATTAGCCAATAGAAACACATTGAATAGCAGATAGTCCTTACTGCTATTAGCCAATAGAAACACATTGAATAACAGATAGTCCTTACTGCTATTAGCCAATAGAAACACATTGAATAACAGATTGTCCTTACTGCTATTAGCCAATAGAAACACATTGAATAACAGATCGTCCTTACTGCTATTAGCCAATAGAAACACATTGAATAACAGATCGTCCTTACTGCTATTAGCAAATAGAAACACATTGAATAACAGATCGTCCTTACTGCTATTAGCCAATAGAAACACATTAAATAACAGATCGTCCTTACTGCTATTAGCCAATAGAAACACATTGAATAACAGATAGTCCTTACTGCTATTAGCCAATAGAAGCACATTGAATAACAGATCGTCCTTACTGCTATTAGCCAATAGAAACACATTGAATAACAGATCGTCCTTACTGCTATTAGCCAATAGAAACACATTGAATAACAGATCGTCCTTACTGCTATTAGCCAATAGAAACACATTAAATAACAGATCGTCCTTACTGCTATTAACCAATAGAAACACATTGAATAACAGTCCTTACTGCTATTAGCCAATAGAAACACATTAAATAACAGATCGTCCTTACTGCTATTAGCCAATAGAAACACATTGAATAACAGATTCACTACATAAAACAGTTTGTTCTGAAGTGTTTGTCCTATATCTGAGAGATAAGAAAGATCAGAAAACTATTATAATTATTATTTTCTCCATGTATTTATCCCCTTATTTTAGGCACTAAACTATCTCCATGTGCAGTGTATTCTGAAAGTATTCAGACTCTTTGACATTTTCCACATTCAGTTACGTTACAGCCTTATTCTAAAATGGATTACATTTCATAAAATAAAATACTCAGCAATCTACACACAATACCTCACAATGACAAAGTGAAAACAGGTTTTTATAAATGTTTACAATTGTACTCAAAATAAAAAACAGAAATACCTTATTTAAATAAGTATTCAGACCCTTTGCTATGAGACTCACAATTGAGCTCAGGTGCATCCTGTTTCCATTGATCATCCTTGAGATGTTTCTACAACTTGATTGGAGTCCACCTGTGGTAAATTCAATTGATTTGACATGATTTGGAAAGGCACACACCTGTCTATATAAGGTACCATGTGTTTCAGTCAAACCCAACATACAGGTAGAAATGTACGGCTAGGATCCCAACCCTCAGGGTCATGGTGTGGTCCAGAGGATAGGATCCCAACCCTGAGGGTCATGGTGTGGTCTAGAGGATAGGATCCCAACCCTGAGGGTCATGGTGTGGTCTAGAGGATAGGATCCCAACCCTGAGGGTCATGGTGTGGTCTAGAGGATAGGATCCCAACCCTGAGGGTCATGGTGTGGTCCAGAGGATAGGATCCCAACCCTGAGGGTCATGGTGTGGTCCAGAGGATAGGATCCCAACCCTGAGGGTCATGGTGTGGTCCAGAGGATAGGATCCTAACCCTGAGGGTCATGGTGTGGTCCAGAGGATAGGATCCCAACCCTGAGAGTCATGGTGTGGTCCAGAGGATAGGATCCCAACCCTGAGGGTCATGGTGTGGTCCAGAGGATAGGATCCCAACCCTGAGGGTCATGGTGTGGTCCAGAGGATAGGATCCTAACCCTGAGGGTCATGGTGTGGTCCAGAGGATAGGATCCCAACCCTGAGGGTCATGGTGTGGTCCAGAGGATAGGATCCCAACCCTGAGGGTCATGGTGTGGTCCAGAGGATAGGATCCTAACCCTGAGAGTCATGGTGTGGTCCAGAGGATAGGATCCCAACCCTGAGGGTCATGGTGTGGTCCAGAGGATAGGATCCCAACCCTGAGGGTCATGGTGTGGTCCAGAGGATAGGATCCCAACCCTGAGGGTCATGGTGTGGTCCAGAGGATAGGATCCCAACCCTGAGGGTCATGGTGTGGTCCAGAGGATAGGATCCCAACCCTGAGAGTCATGGTGTGGTCCAGAGGATAGGATCCCAACCCTGAGGGTCATGGTGTGGTCCAGAGGATAGGATCCCAACCCTGAGGGTCATGGTGTGGTCCAGAGGATAGGATCCCAACCCTGAGGGTCATGGTGTGGTCCAGAGGATAGGATCCCAACCCTGAGGGTCATGGTGTGGTCCAGAGGATAGGATCCCAACCCTGAGGGTCATGGTGTGGTCCAGAGGATAGGATCCCAACCCTGAGGGTCATGGTGTGGTCCAGAGGATAGGATCCCAACCCTGAGGGTCATGGTGTGGTCCAGAGGATAGGATCCCAACCCTGAGGGTCATGGTGTGGTCCAGAGGATAGGATCCCAACCCTGAGGGTCATGGTGTGGTCCAGAGGATAGGATCCCAACCCTGAGGGTCATGGTGTGGTCCAGAGGATAGGATCCCAACCCTGAGGGTCATGGTGTGGTCCAGAGGATAGGATCCTAACCCTGAGGGTCATGGTGTGGTCCAGAGGATAGGATCCCAACCCTGAGGGTCATGGTGTGGTCCAGAGGATAGGATCCCAACCCTGAGGGTCATGGTGTGGTCCAGAGGATAGGATCCTAACCCTGAGGGTCATGGTGTGGTCCAGAGGATAGGATCCCAACCCTGAGGGTCATGGTGTGGTCCAGAGGATAGGATCCCAACCCTGAGGGTCATGGTGTGGTCCAGAGGATAGGATCCCAACCCTGAGGGTCATGGTGTGGTCCAGAGGATAGGATCCCAACCCTGAGGGTCATGGTGTGGTCCAGAGGATAGGATCCCAACCCTGAGGGTCATGGTGTGGTCCAGAGGATAGGATCCTAACCCTGAGGGTCATGGTGTGGTCCAGAGGATAGGATCCCAACCCTGAGGGTCATGGTGTGGTCCAGAGGATAGGATCCCAACCCTGAGGGTCATGGTGTGGTCCAGAGGATAGGATCCCAACCCTGAGGGTCATGGTGTGGTCCAGAGGATAGGATCCCAACCCTGAGGGTCATGGTGTGGTCCAGAGGATAGGATCCCAACCCTGAGGGTCATGGTGTGGTCTAGAGGATAGGATCCTAACCCTGAGGGTCATGGTGTGGTCCAGAGGATAGGATCCTAACCCTGAGGGTCATGGTGTGGTCCAGAGGATAGGATCCCAACCCTGAGGGTCATGGTGTGGTCCAGAGGATAGGATCCCAACCCTGAGGGTCATGGTGTGGTCCAGAGGATAGGATCCCAACCCTGAGAGTCATGGTGTGGTCCAGAGGATAGGATCCCAACCCTGATGGTCATGGTGTGGTCCAGAGGATAGGATCCCAACCCTGATGGTCATGGTGTGGTCCAGAGGATAGGATCCCAACCCTGAGGGTCATGGTGTGGTCCAGAGGATAGGATCCCAACCCTGATGGTCATGGTGTGGTCCAGAGGATAGGATCCCAACCCTGAGAGTCATGGTGTGGTCCAGAGGATAGGATCCCAACCCTGAGGGTCATGGTGTGGTCCAGAGGATAGGATCCCAACCCTGATGGTCATGGTGTGGTCCAGAGGATAGGATCCCAACCCTCAGGGTCATGGTGTGGTCCAGAGGATAGGATCCCAACCCTCAGGGTCATGGTGTGGTCCAGAGGATAGGATCCCAACCCTCAGGGTCATGGTGTGGTCCAGAGGATAGGATCCCAACCCTGAGGGTCATGGTGTGGTCCAGAGGATAGGATCCCAACCCTGAGGGTCATGGTGTGGTCCAGAGGATAGGATCCCAACCCTGAGGGTCATGGTGTGGTCCAGAGGATAGGATCCCAACCCTGAGGGTCATGGTGTGGTCCAGAGGCGGCGGTGGACGACCACAACACTGTTGTCCTGTTTCTCTATGTCTTCTAAGTTGTCTTGTCCCCCAGTGCCCAGGTCAAGGTGTTTGTAACTGGACTGTTCAGTCTAAACCAGGATATTGCAGCCTTCAAGGAACACCTGAGGGACTTCCTGGTACAGATTAAGGTGAGCCTTTTCCTCCACCTCCAACCAAGGTTCCTCTGTAAAAATGACTGGGGGGGGGGGGCATTCAAGGTCATCTTTATTGCAGTTGCAGTCAGATGAGATCTCAGAACGCCTTGGAAGTGTTTAACATCTTAGGAACCACGTTAGTATGATGAAACAATCTTGGAAAAGTCTTTGTGTGTTTATATACATGGACCCCCTTCTCCCCTACTGCAGGAGAGGACACCACAGACCTGTATTTGTGTGTGGTAATGTCTCTCTCTCCTCCTGTAGGACTTTGCAGGAGAGGACACCACAGACCTGTATTTGTGTGTGGTAATGTCTCTCTCTCCTCCTGTAGGACTTTGCAGGAGAGGACACCACAGACCTGTATTTGTGTGTGGTAATGTCTCTCTCTCCTCCTGTAGGACTTTGCAGGAGAGGACACCACAGACCTGTATTTGTGTGTGGTAATGTCTCTCTCTCCTCCTGTAGGACTTTGCAGGAGAGGACACCACAGACCTGTATTTGTGTGTGGTAATGTCTCTCTCTCCTCCTGTAGGACTTTGCAGGAGAGGACACCACAGACCTGTATTTGTGTGTGGTAATGTCTCTCTCTCCTCCTGTAGGACTTTGCAGGAGAGGACACCACAGACCTGTATTTGTGTGTGGTAATGTCTCTCTCTCCTCCTGTAGGAGTTTGCAGGGGAGGACACCACAGACCTGTATTTGTGTGTGGTAATGTCTCTCTCTCCTCCTGTAGGACTTTGCAGGAGAGGACACCACAGACCTGTATTTGTGTGTGGTAATGTCTCTCTCTCCTCCTGTAGGACTTTGCAGGAGAGGACACCACAGACCTGTATTTGTGTGTGGTAATGTCTCTCTCTCCTCCTGTAGGACTTTGCAGGGGAGGACACCACAGACCTGTATTTGTGTGTGGTAATGTCTCTCTCTCCTCCTGTAGGACTTTGCAGGGGAGGACACCACAGACCTGTATTTGTGTGTGGTAATGTCTCTCTCTCCTCCTGTAGGACTTTGCAGGGGAGGACACCACAGACCTGTATTTGTGTGTGGTAATGTCTCTCTCTCCTCCTGTAGGACTTTGCAGGGGAGGACACCACAGACCTGTATTTGTGTGTGGTAATGTCTCTCTCTCCTCCTGTAGGACTTTGCAGGGGAGGACACCACAGACCTGTTGCTGTCTGTATTTGTGTGTGGTAATGTCTCTCTCTCTCTCCTGTAGGAGTTTGCAGGGGAGGACACCACAGACCTGTTGCTGTCTGTATTTGTGTGTGGTAATGTCTCTCTCTCTCTCCTCCTGTAGGAGTTTGCAGGGGAGGACACCACAGACCTGTTCCTGGAGGAGCGGGAGGCGTCGCTGCGCCAGGCGCAGGAGGAGAAACACAAGCTGCAGATGTCAGTTCCCGGTATCCTCAACCCACACGAAATACCTGAGGAGATGTGTGATTGAGACGTCGAGCCACATGAACCATACTGCTGTTACTGTACATACAGGCATACCAACAAACACAAGGAACCCTAACAGAAGGAGAGGTGGGAGGCCCCTGGTCACTTTGCTGAGGTACGGAGAGAGCAGACACGCCCGTCCTCATTCATCAGGTGTTTTGTCGACCAAAACCATGTCAATATGGAAATGACGCCGTACCGCGTCACCCCCCGTGGCCCGTTATGCATAGCACCTACGCTACGTTTTATATGGAGACTTCTGTGTAATATGTTTCCACTGTTTAACCCAAACTTCTATCGTTTATTTGGTCCCCTAGCTGCATGACATGATGCAGACGTATGGATCAGACTTCTGAACTTTACTTGTTTCCTCCCCTCATTGTTCTCCACTCCACATGTTATCTCTATATAAAGTTCTCAGCAAAGAGGCTTCTAGAACTATGGTGTGACAGATGGACAGACTGGAAGGAATGAAGTGGTGTTCTAGAAGTGTGTGTGTGTGTGTGTGTGTGTGCGCACCCTGCGTCTGATTCCCAACCCAATGCATTGTGGTTAGAATGTGAAGCTAGCGGATTATGAAGGAAGGAAGTCTGAGAGATGCTGCTGATTTGTGCGTCAGGTGGTCAGGCTAGCGGCCGTACTCATTGGTTGAACCTCCGCCCAACTGAAAGAAACCTACTGCGTTTGGTCGACCTGGCTGTGACTGGGAGGCGGGAACTAGGAAGACAGGAAGGAGCATCATCGGAGCAAGACAGTCAGATTATGTGCATATCATCCCAATTCTATAGCACATGAATTACCATGGGAACATCATTATTATTTAGTGTCTTTTTGTGGGTGTGTTGAGTGCGTGTGCTGTCGCCTAGACGACATGGGCGTTTAGTTTTCCTCTACGAGGATCGTTGCTCTTCATTAAAATGGACCTTTAACAGAAAGAAGAAGCGGTTATTGAAATGTTATTTATGGGTTCAAGATGGCTGCCTCTTCATAACAAACTCCTGTGTAACTTCTGTCAGTGGGCTTTTGAGATTGTGAATGGGAACTAATTGACATTGTTTACCGTGCTAGTAGTGCTTCAACAACACGACCTAGAAGACGAGCAAAAATAAAACACTCGGTTTACATTTAATTTTGTATTTTTGCATTTTTTATTTGGATCTTTATAACATCTCTTCTATCCAAAATAAAACAAAAGGCTTTTTATTCCAGAGAGTGAAATAATTAGTTTAATTAAGCAACAAATGTATAATTCCTAATCCAAACTCAATCTATAAATGGCAAATAGTTCCCCTTCTCTACTTGTTGTTGTGAAACTTTTTGAACTGATTAAAGTTGAGGATTTTATAACCAATGCCTCTGGGTTCAATTTCTTTTTCATACATCGCTTTTTTTGTGGTGGCAGTAAGTGTAACTTTTTTATTTTTTAAATATTAATATTCTCTAAAGTAGTGGTCACCAACCCTGGTCTGTCTGTATTTGTCTGTAGTAACTTCTCTCTCCTGAGAGAGAGCCAGGCACATGACCCTGATCAACTAATAATCAATACCCCAATTGTTGAGTAAAAAGTGTTTCAGTGCTGGGCTGTAACAAAAACCTACAAACCCTTTAGCTCGTTCAGAGAGTTAAGACCGAGGGGCGGTGATAACCGCTCTGATAGTCTGTTCTAGTAACCATCACTGGAGACAGGCCCCGTCTCCTGTTCTCTATACTGACAGGCTGGCAGAACCACTTCCCCTCTCTCTGGCTGAGGTGAACACACACCAACGGATTTCTAGTGAAACATGAGGCTGATGATGTGTCTCTGCGTCACTCTGCCCTCTTTATGCCAGTGTCTGAGCTCTCTCACTCAACACACACTAGATATTCTTTGGCCAAGGTTGGGCTGCAGTAACCCCCCCCCCCCCCAACTAATCACTGATAACATAGTGGTATTCCACTAAAGGTTACGCTGACTGTCTCGCACTGAAACAAAATACTGTTTATGGAGGGAGGCCCAGTACTCGATCATGGATGCAATGCCTGTGACAAACACCAGCTCCAGCTCCAACACAAGCATCAACACCAGCTCCAGCACCACACAGAACAGTTTAGAAAGAGAATCTCCATTGGAAGTACTACAGTCCCATTCTGCTGACAGTGGTTCATGTTCAGCCATGTGTTGTTTAGTGATGAAGTCAGCCATGTGTTGCTTAGTGATGAAGTCAGCCATGTGTTGTTTAGTGATTAAGTCAGCCATGTTTTGTTTAGTGATGAAGTCAGCCATGTTTTGTTTAGTGATGAAGTCAGCCGTGTTTTGTTTAGTGATGAAGTCAGCCATGTTTTGTTTAGTGATGAAGTCAGCCATGTTTTGTTTAGTGATGAAGTCAGCCATGTTGTTTAGTGATGAAGTCAGCCATGTTTTGTTTAGTGATGAAGTCAGCCATGTGTTGTTTAGTGATGAAGTCAGCCATGTTTTGTGTAGTGATGAAGTCAGCCATGTTTTGTGTAGTGATGAAGTCAGCCGCGTGTTGTTTGGTGATGAAGTCAGCCGCGTGTTGTTTAGTGATGAAGTCAGCCATGTTTAGTGATGAAGTCAGCCATGTTTTGTTTAGTGATGAAGTCAGCCATGTTTTGTTTAGTGATGAAGTCAGCCATGTTTTGTTTAGTGATGAAGTCAGCCGTGTTTTGTTTAGTGATGAAGTCAGCCATGTTTTGTTTAGTGATGAAGTCAGCCATGTTTTGTTTAGTGATGAAGTCAGCCATGTGTTGTTTAGTGATGAAGTCAGCCATGTTTTGTGTAGTGATGAAGTCAGCCATGTTTTGTGTAGTGATGAAGTCAGCCGCGTGTTGTTTGGTGATGAAGTCAGCCGCGTGTTGTTTAGTGATGAAGTCAGCCATGTTTAGTGATGAAGTCAGCCATGTTTTGTTTAGTGATGAAGTCAGCCATGTTTTGTTTAGTGATGAAGTCAGCCATGTTTTGTTTAGTGATGAAGTCAGCCATGTGTTGTTTAGTGATGAAGTCAGCCATGTGTTGTTTAGTGATGAAGTCAGCCATGTTTTGTTTAGTGATGAAGTCAGCCATGTTTTGTTTAGTGATGAAGTCAGCCATGTTTTGTTTAGTGATGAAGTCAGCCATGTTGTTTAGTGATGAAGTCAGCCATGTTTTGTGTAGTGATGAAGTCAGCCATGTTTTGTGTAGTGATGAAGTCAGCCGCGTGTTGTTTGGTGATGAAGTCAGCCATGTTTTGTTTAGTGATGAAGTCAGCCATGTTTTGTTTAGTGATGAAGTCAGCCATGTTTTGTGTAGTGATGAAGTCAGCTATGTTTAGTGATTAAGTCAGTCATGTTTTGTTTAGTGATGAAGTCAGCCATGTTTTGTTTAGTGATGAAGTCAGCCATGTGTTGTTTAGTGATGAAGTCAGCCATGTTTAGTGATGAAGTCAGCCATGTTTTGTTTAGTGATGAAGTCAGCCATGTTTTGTTTAGTGATGAAGTCAGCTATGTTTAGTGATGAAGTCAGCCATGTTTAGTGATATAGTCAGCCGCGTGTTGTTTAGTGATGAAGTCAGCCATGTTGTCTAGTGATGAAGTCAGCCATGTTTAGTGATGAAGTCAGCCGTGTGTTGTCTAGTGATGAAGTCAGCCGTGTGTTGTTTAGTGATGAAGTCAGCCATGTTTTGTTTAGTGATGAAGTCAGCCATGTTTTGTTTAGTGATGAAGTCAGCCATGTTTTGTTTAGTGATGAAGTCAGCCATGTTTTGTGTAGTGATGAAGTCAGCCGCGTGTTGTTTGGTGATGAAGTCAGCCGCGTGTTGTTTAGTGATGAAGTCAGCCATGTTTAGTGATGAAGTCAGCCATGTTTTGTTTAGTGATGAAGTCAGCCATGTTTTGTTTAGTGATGAAGTCAGCCATGTTTTGTTTAGTGATGAAGTCAGCCATGTGTTGTTTAGTGATGAAGTCAGCCATGTGTTGTTTAGTGATGAAGTCAGCCATGTTTTGTTTAGTGATGAAGTCAGCCATGTTTTGTTTAGTGATGAAGTCAGCCATGTTTTGTTTAGTGATGAAGTCAGCCATGTTTTGTTTAGTGATGAAGTCAGCCATGTTGTTTAGTGATGAAGTCAGCCATGTTTTGTGTAGTGATGAAGTCAGCCATGTTTTGTGTAGTGATGAAGTCAGCCGCGTGTTGTTTGGTGATGAAGTCAGCCATGTTTTGTTTAGTGATGAAGTCAGCCATGTTTTGTTTAGTGATGAAGTCAGCCATGTTTTGTGTAGTGATGAAGTCAGCTATGTTTAGTGATGAAGTCAGCCATGTTTTGTTTAGTGATGAAGTCAGCCATGTTTTGTTTAGTGATGAAGTCAGCCATGTGTTGTTTAGTGATGAAGTCAGCCATGTTTAGTGATGAAGTCAGCCATGTTTTGTTTAGTGATGAAGTCAGCCATGTTTTGTTTAGTGATGAAGTCAGCTATGTTTAGTGATGAAGTCAGCCATGTTTAGTGATATAGTCAGCCGCGTGTTGTTTAGTGATGAAGTCAGCCATGTTGTCTAGTGATGAAGTCAGCCATGTTGTCTAGTGATGAAGTCAGCCATGTTTAGTGATGAAGTCAGCCGTGTGTTGTCTAGTGATGAAGTCAGCCGTGTGTTGTTTAGTGATGAAGTCAGCCATGTTTTGTTTAGTGATGAAGTCAGCCATGTTTTGTTTAGTGATGAAGTCAGCCATGTTTTGTTTAGTGATGAAGTCAGCCATGTTTTGTTTAGTGATGAAGTCAGCCATGTTTTGTTTAGTGATGAAGTCAGCCATGTGTTGTTTAGTGATGAAGTCAGCCATGTTTTGTGTAGTGATGAAGTCAGCCATGTTTTGTGTAGTGATGAAGTCAGCCGCGTGTTGTTTGGTGATGAAGTCAGCCATGTTTTGTTTAGTGATGAAGTCAGCCATGTTTTGTGTAGTGATGAAGTCAGCTATGTTTAGTGATTAAGTCAGTCATGTTTTGTTTAGTGATGAAGTCAGCCATGTTTTGTTTAGTGATGAAGTCAGCCATGTGTTGTTTAGTGATGAAGTCAGCCATGTTTAGTGATGAAGTCAGCCATGTTTTGTTTAGTGATGAAGTCAGCCATGTTTTGTTTAGTGATGAAGTCAGCTATGTTTAGTGATGAAGTCAGCCATGTTTAGTGATATAGTCAGCCGCGTGTTGTTTAGTGATGAAGTCAGCCATGTTGTCTAGTGATGAAGTCAGCCATGTTTAGTGATGAAGTCAGCCGTGTGTTGTCTAGTGATGAAGTCAGCCGTGTGTTGTTTAGTGATGAAGTCAGCCATGTTTTGTTTAGAGATGAAGTCAGCCATGTTTTGTTTAGTGATGAAGTCAGCCATGTTTTGTTTAGTGATGAAGTCAGCCATGTTTTGTTTAGTGATGAAGTCAGCCATGTGTTGTTTAGTGATGAAGTCAGCCATGCAACTTTTCGGTAATAATTCATGAACGCAGAGCTTGTGCTGAAATGATCATTAAACCCATCTCACACAGGGGGCAGTTCTCTGGGGGTAACCAGAGACCCCATCTCACACAGGGGGCAGTTCTCTGGGGGCAACCAGAGACCCTCTCCCCTATGACCCACTTCCAGGGAACAAACCTGGGTTCAAATACTATTCAAAATCATTTGAAATACTGTATAGGTGCTTGATTGAGCTTGCCTGGCTTAATGGAACCAATGAAATAGTTTAAAAAGTGCAAACGCTGCCCATCTGGCACTCCAGGAAGACTAGAGCAAACGCTTTTGAAAGATGTTGAGTATTATTTGAACCCAGCTCTGCTTCCAGTGAGCCATAGCCCTGGTATGGCTTCCCTTTTGAAGAGCTCACAGCACGGCTGGGCAGGGGTCCAGATACACTCCAAATGGCATCCTAATCCCTATATAGTGCACTGTTGTAAGGAAAAGGGTGCCATTTGGTACAGAATCCTAGCCCCCCCCCCCCCCCCCCCCCCCCCGCACATGGCTCCATGCTGAGGTTATAAATATAGACTTCTCAGAGTTGTGGAGGAAGCCTGTTACTTACGCAAACCACCCAGCTGGCCAGCCACATGACGGAGAAAGAGCGTAAGAGAGACCCCAATGCCCATACTGTATGGGAGGGGGGAGGAGAGAATGAACCCCCACACAAACTCATGCCCAGGTGTTCCTATTTTTACTCACCCCGCCTCGTCTTTCGAAGAACAACTTTTAAAAACCCGATAGTAGATCGACGCACCCGTGGGTCACTTGGTGACGTCATTTAAAATATTGAATAGCTCCGGGTGTTTTTATACTAGATTTGCAGTTTCTTGTAGTGGCTGCAACTCAATCTCCTCTTTAGGACGATATAAAGTTTGCGGCTATTCAATAACAAGCAGTCTTTTTCTACAAATGAGAGGATCCGGAAAAGAAAATCGTCACGAAATTGTCTATAAAACCCGAACCAACCGTTTGCGTGACAAACTAATATAAACAACGTGACCAAAACTTAATTTCCCTCATTAAAATGCAAATCAATTTATACAATTTTTGACATGTGTTTTTCTGGATTTTTTTGTTATTCTGTCTCTCACTGTTCAAATAAACCTACCATTAAAATTATAGACTGATAATTTCTTTGTCAGTGGGCAAACGTACAAAATCAGCAGGGGATCAAATACTTTTTTCCCTCACTGTACTTGTTTTATTTCCCAGTGTCTTCTTCTCTCTCGGGGATAAAGGACAGACACTTCAACCTGATTATACATTTGGACTGTCTGTGTTGCCACGTACAAATGTGTTACTCATTGCGTTTCTATTGGCTATAGCAGTAAAGGCTAAATTCAATGTTTCATTAAATTATTTTTTTGAAATATATTCATCCTAAAATTCCAAATCAAATGGCTAAATGATCCATTTTAAACCATCTTAAAACAACTCCATATGTTCACTTAGTAGATATTGCGATTTAAACCTTGACTTGCCTCGTTAAATAAAAGACCTAGAGATTTGAATAATATGCGGTACCCTTCTGATCAAAAGCCCATATTTGATCATTTTCTTTCTCTGAGGGCAAGACAGCCAGAGTGAACAGCACAAACAATAGTAAAACAATGTCATGCAATCTAGGTGAGGTGGGTGTCCTTGGTGGAGTCAGTGGGGTAAAGTGGATTTGACAGGCAGAAACTGTTCTGTAGTCCATGTGAAAGACAAGGCTGCCATCTAATGGACAATAATGGCATTTTAATAATAACCAGTGCACAGAATTTACCACGAACAATTAACTGACGGCCTACCGCGACCAAACCATAACCCAGACGACGCTGAGTCAATTGTGCGCCGCCCTATGGGACTCCCAATCACGGTCGGTTGTGATACAGCTTGGAATCGAACCAGGATCTGTAGTGATGCCTCTAGCACTAAGATGCAGTGCCTCAGACCGCTGCATCACTCGGGAACCCACTATAATTACCTGTGTACAGAAACTTACCACAAACAAAGAATAACTGATTGATTTTCCTTCTGTGATATTATAATGACATCTAATGGAGAGTAGTTGAACTGAACAAAATGCCCCACATGTACCTGCACCCTCATGCAAGACACAGAAAAGAAGCTCAGGCACAGATAAATGGTGGGAATGTAACTTTTATTTCTGACTGCCTAGTCCACCCATGTCCTCTTAGTCCCAGTACTGTGCGATACTGCCAACACAGACAGATATAGAAATAGAAACAACGGGCATTTCATTCACCATCCTCTACCTACTGCTAACCACTCCTATTACTCACCACAAGGTAGCTTCTATGTTAAAGTATATTATATTCTATGGCATACAGGTTTAGAGCTAGGTGACCTATTGCATTGTAATATACAGTTAATGGGAGGTAGGAGATGTGATCGTTACAAAGTCACCAGAGTCAGACGGGCTGGACTGGGTTCTAAGTGGGCTACAAAGCCCTACGGCAAAACCAGGCCTCCTGAACTAAAGACAACCAATGCAGGACCAGGGCCTGTATTTATCAAGTGTCTCAGAGTAGGAGGGCTGATCTAGGATCAGGTCTCCCCTGTCCACTCAGTATGTTCTAAAGTATGTTCTAAAAAGACAAACTGATCCCAGATCAGCACTCCTACTCTTAGGCTCGTTATGAATACAGGCACAAATATTACCAGGGGCACAGTGGAGCAAGCAAGGTGGGGTTGAGAGGTTTAGCTGCTGCCAGGTTGCCAGGACCCATTTGGGTCAGTTTGATCCACTGAGTTCTCACATGAGGATCTCTCTCTTCCTCCCTCTCTTCCTCCTGTCTTCCTCCCTCTTCTCGTTCCAGTATCTATGTGGTCCTCCGCTCTTCCTCCTGTCTTCCTCCCTCTTCTCGTTCCAGTATCTATGTGGTCCTCCGCTCTTCCTCCTGTCTTCCTCCCTCTTCTCGTTCCAGTATCTATGTGGTCCTCCGCTCTTCCTCCCTCTTCTCGTTCCAGTATCTATGTGGTCCTCCGCTCTTCCTCCCGTCTTCCTCCCTCTTCTCGTTCCAGTATCTATGTGGTCCTCCGCTCTTCCTCCTGTCTTCCTCCCTCTTCTCGTTCCAGTATCTATGTGGTTCTCCGCTCTTCCTCCCTCTTCCTCCCTCTTCTCGTTCCAGTATCTATGTGGTCCTCCGCTCTTCCTCCCTCTTCTCGTTCCAGTATCTATGTGGTCCTCCGCTCTTCCTCCTGTCTTCCTCCCTCTTCTCGTTCCAGTATCTATGTGGTCCTCCGCTCTTCCTCCCTCTTCTCGTTCCAGTATCTATGTGGTCCTCCGCTCTTCCTCCTGTCTTCCTCCCTCTTCTCGTTCCAGTATCTATGTGGTCCTCCGCTCTTCCTCCCTCTTCCTCCCTCTTCCTGTTCCAGTATCTATGTGGTCCGAGCTTGGCTGAAGCGTGGCTTCCCTCTGAAAGAAGACAGAAAGGGGGTACAACTAATTCAGAAAAGGGGGAGACAGACAGAGGAGGGTAGGGGGAGACAATGTGTGTGTGTATGTATACATACCTGAGGGTTTTCTCAGGGCCACTCTGTCGTCCACTGGCCTGGGAGGAGGACTTGAACTGGGCCTCTAGCCTGGAGTAGATCCCTGCTGCACGCTGGAACAACCACAACCACACATTATACAACCAGTGACAACCACAACGGGGGGGGGGTGGGGGTGGTGGTACGCCAGTGACAACCACAACGGGGGGGGGGTTGGTGGTACGCCAGTGACAACCCCAACGGGGGGGAAGGGTGGTACGCCAGTGACAACCCCAACGGGGGGGGGGGGGGGGGGGGGGGTGTTGGTACGCCAGTGACAACCACAACGGGGGGGGGTGTTGGTACGCCAGTGACAACCACAACGGGGGGGTGTTGGTACGCCAGTGACAACCACAACGGGGGGGTGGCGGTACGCCAGTGACAACCACAACGGGGGGGAGGGTGGTACGCTAGTGACAACCACAACGGGGGGGAGGGTGGTACGCTAGTGACAACCACAACGGGGGGGGTGTTGGTACGCCAGTGACAACCACAACGGGGGGGGTGGCGGTACGCCAGTGACGACCACAACGGGGGGGAGGGTGGTACGCTAGTGACAACCACAACGGGGGGGGAGGGTGGTACGCTAGTGACAACCACAACGGGGGGGAGGGTGGTACGCTAGTGACAACCACAACGGGGGGGAGGGTGGTACGCTAGTGACAACCACAACGGGGGGGTGTTGGTACGCCAGTGACAACCACAACGGGGGGGGGGAGGGGTACACCAGTGAAAACCACAACAGGGGGGGGGGGGGGGGGGGGGGGTACACCAGTGACAACCACAACGGGGGGGGGGGGGTGGTACGCCAGTGACAACCACAACGGGGGGGTACGCCAGTGACAACCACAACGGGGGGGTGGTGGTACGCCAGTGACAACCACAACGGGGGGGTACGCCAGTGACAACCACAACGGGGGGGTGGTGGTACGCCAGTGACAACCACAACGGGGGGGTGGTGGTACGCCAGTGACAACCACAACGGGGGGGTGGTGGTACGCCAGTGACAACCACATTATACACACACAATGTAAATGAAGTTTCATGTTTCAACGCTCTAGTGTTTTATCCCCTGCTAAAAATAAAGGTGTAATCGACTCAGTAAAACACACCTCTTTAGTGTCCTTGGACTTTCTCTGTTCCTGATCTTAGTCAGATGACCAATGATCTCCACCATACGCCGCTGGTCTGGGGGGGGAGGGGGGGAGAGAGAGGGGAAGGGAGGGGGAGAGAGAGGGGAAGGGAGGGGGAGAGGGAGAGAGAGAGGGAGGGAGGGGGAGAGAGAGGGGAAGGGAGGGGGAGGGAGGGGGAGGGAGGGGGAGGGAGAGAGAGGGGAAGGGGGGGAGGGAGGGAGGGAGGGGGAGAGGGAGAGAGAGGAGAAGAGGGGGGGGAGGGAGGGAGGGAGGGAGGGGAAGGGAGAGGACAATTAGAATACACACATCTATCGTAACACATCCACACTAAGTTAACTGAGGCCTGTGTTACCTTCCTCTCTTTGGGCATCTTGGTTGTAGCGGATGGAGCGAGAGCTGTCCCATTTACTCTTCTGGGCACTCACTCTGGAAACACAAACCATTTCAAACAGATACAGCGGTGAAATAGATGAAGAAGCATGTAGTTGACGAAGTTGAGCTCACCTGAATGGAGTGTTGTCCCTCGAAGGGGTCTGTAAACAACCAACAGAATTTGGAAAAGTAAGAAAATTGGAATTATTTAAGTCTCAGGTAAACGAGTGAAGCACACTCACTTTCTCCACTGCTTTCTCTTTGCGATGGAAATTAGGTGAAGACATCTGCCTCTTCAAAGGTTTGCTCAACTTCTTGGCCTTCTTAGCAGCTAACAATGAACACATAGAAAACCCCTATGTTGTTACAACCATAAGCAGTGTACACATACATTTATGATTCAATTACAACTGATAGCTCATAGCTGCAGACAGACATCAAAGTGTGGTCTTATGACATAGGGAGAATTTCGATTTGATTCCTTGCATCCTTGCCTCCTTCTCAAAACCCATTAGATGAGGTCAGAGGTCCCTCCCCTCTGGTCCCTCACAAGGAATCAAGAAAATGCAATTGAAATCCCCCCCCCGTTTCAAAGCCTCTTTGGTAATTGCCATTTATTAGGATCCCATTAGGCGCTGCCAAAGCAGCAGCTACTCTTCCTGGTGTCCACATGAAACATGACATAATACAGAACATTATTAGTGAAGGACTGAACTACATTTAAAACATCACACACAGTCTACATATCAGTACATACACACCATATCTAGGTCTAATACATAGTACAGTGCAATTATAATACAATAGAATCAGTAACATACCATGGCTGTGTCTCCTCACTGTCCCTTTGTGATGTAAGGGGTTCTTTAAATCAGGGTTTGAATCTGGTTTCATTGCTAGCTTGAGTTACCTGGGTTACCAGAGAGTTCCATGTAGTCATGGCTCTATTTAATACTGTGTGTTTCCCAGCTTCTGTTCTGGACCTGGGGACTGTGAAGAGATCTCTGGCTGCATGTCTTGTGTTGTACCGATGAGTGTCTGAACTGTGTGACCAACTGCTTGAACAGACAGTTCTGTACCTTCAACACGTCTCACAAAGACCAATGGTGATGCAGTCAATCTCTCCTCTACTATGAGCCAGGAGAGATTGGCAGTAACATGTTTGCCACTTTCCCTCCGTGTACATCAAAGTGCGATACTTGCTGTTTTGTTTTGGACCAACTGCAACTGACCATTGTCCTTCTCTGCCGCACATGACCACACGGCTGGGCAGGAGTCCAGATGTAACAAAACTGGGGCCTGTAGGACCTGTCTGGTCGACAGATATCCAGAAGGCAGAGCAACGCCCAATCACGGAGACCTCTTCCCATTTTAGCAACCATTGAGTCTATATGTTTTGATGACAGCTTGCTATCTAGAGTGACACCCAGCAGTTTAGTCTCCTTAACTTGCTAAATCACCACATTATTCAATAATAGATCTAAATGAGGTTTAGCGTTGAGTGATTTGTCCCAAAAACGATGCTTTACATATTTGTTTATATTTAGCACCAGCCTATTGCTAGTTACCCATTCTAAAACTAACTGGAGCTCTATGTTCAGGGTGTCAGTTATTTATTCTACTGTTGCAGCCGACGTGTATACAGTTGAGTCGTCAGCGTACATAGACACACAGGCTTTATTCAAAGTCAGTGGAAGGTCATTAGTAAAAAAAGGAAAACAATAATGGCCTTAGTCGGCTGCCCTGCGGAACACCACAATCAACTGAATTTGCATGAGAGAGGCTACCATTAACGAAAACTCTGTTCTATTCGACGGGTAACTCTGTGTTCTATTCGACGGGTAACTCTGTGTTCTATTCGACGGGTAACTCTGTGTTCTATTCGACGGGTAACTCTGTGTTCTATTCGACGGGTAACTCTGTGTTCTATTCGACGGGTAACTCTGTGTTCTATTCGACGGGTAACTCTGTGTTCTATTCGACGGGTAACTCTGTGTTCTATTCGACGGGTAACTCTGTGTTCTATTCGACGGGTAACTCTGTGTTCTATTCGACGGGTAACTCTGTGTTCTATTCGACGGGTAACTCTGTGTTCTATTCGACGGGTAACTCTGTGTTCTATTCGACGGGTAACTCTGTGTTCTATTCGACGGGTAACTCTGTGTTCTATTCGACGGGTAACTCTGTGTTCTATTCGACGGGTAACTCTGTGTTCTATTCGACGGGTAACTCTGTGTTCTATTCGACGGGTAACTCTGTGTTCTATTCGACGGGTAACTCTGTGTTCTATTCGACGGGTAACTCTGTGTTCTATTCGACGGGTAACTCTGTGTTCTATTCGACGGGTAACTCTGTGTTCTATTCGACGGGTAACTCTGTGTTCTATTCGACGGGTAACTCTGTGTTCTATTCGACGGGTAACTCTGTGTTCTATTCGACGGGTAACTCTGTGTTCTATTCGACGGGTAACTCTGTGTTCTATTCGACGGGTAACTCTGTGTTCTATTCGACGGGTAACTCTGTGTTCTATTCGACGGGTAACTCTGTGTTCTATTCGACGGGTAACTCTGTGTTCTATTCGACGGGTAACTCTGTGTTCTATTCGACGGGTAACTCTGTGTTCTATTCGACGGGTAACTCTGTGTTCTATTCGACGGGTAACTCTGTGTTCTATTCGACGGGTAACTCTGTGTTCTATTCGACGGGTAACTCTGTGTTCTATTCGACGGGTAACTCTGTGTTCTATTCGACGGGTAACTCTGTGTTCTATTCGACGGGTAACTCTGTGACAGGTAACTCTGTGTTCTATTAGACAGGTAACTCTGTGTTCTATTAGACAGGTAAGTCTCAATCCATAATAAGGCAGAGGATGCAAATCCATGACACCTAGGTTTTTTTCAGCAATAGGTTACGATCAATGACATCAAAAGCTGCACTGAAGTCTAACAGAGCAGCTCCCACAATCTTCTTACTATCAATTTATTTCAGCCAAGCATCAGTAATTTGTGTCAGTGCCAAGCATGTTGAGTACCCTTCCCTATAAGCATGCTGAAAGTCTGTTGGTAATTAGTTTTCGACCAAACACAAATTTTTCCAAAGGTTTACTAAGCACTTTTTAACAGACTGATTGGTCGGCTGTCTGAACCATTTAAAGGGTGCTCTGCTGTTCTTGGGTAGCTGAATGACCTTTGCCCTCCCCTCCATGTCTGAGGGCACACCGTCTTCTAAGCTTAAATTGAAGATGTGGCCAACAGGAGTCACAATGTATTCCACTACAAATCTTAGCAATTTACCATCCAGGTTGTCGGTACCAGGTGGTTTGTCCGTATTTATAGATTAGCAGCCATTTTGTTCACCTCTTCCACACCCACTTTGTGGAACTCTACACTACAGTGCTTGTCTTTCAATACTTGGTCCATTATGATGAATATGAAGGCTCAGCATTTGTTATTTGCATGTCAGGCCTAAATTTGCTAATCGTGTCAACAAAAAAGTTATTGTGGTCGGTAATATTAAAGGGTTTTGTTATGAACAAGTCCTCTGCCTCAATGACAGATGAGTTTGCTTTTTTGCCTAGAATTTCATTAAAATGTACTCCAGAGCTTCTTTTTTTTCATAGTATAGTTTCTTCTTTTAGTTATGTGATTTCTATATTTAATGTATGTTTACCACTCTGCTGTGTTGTCAGACATATTTGCTATTCCCTTTGCCTCATCCCTCTCAGCCATACAGTTTTTCCAATTAGAGTATAAACCAATCAGAGAGCCTAATTACTCTACCTTGTTTCTTGCTGGCCTCCTCTTCATCTCCCACCTCATCCTCAGTGACCTCTGACCCCGTGGTATACTCCTCATCCTCAGAAAGCAGCGTCTGCTGCCTCTGACACAGGGCAGAGGAGGGCATATCAGGGTTTAGATAAGCTGGTCCCAGATCTGTTTGGTGTCCAGCCTAACACCACTGCTCATTAACTAAGCATGAGGAGTTGGCATGGTAGCACAAACAGACTGGCCCTCAGGCTTCTGGTGGTACAAAGGTATACTATGTCACTACTGTAATGTCACGTCATACACACACACAAACACACGTATACAGACACGGACACACACACTGCAGCACAATTACATTTGGAAACAATAAACGTTGATCATACCAGTTGCCGGCTCCAGTTTTTCAACAGGGAAAACTGCAAAGCAATAGGTTGAGTTAGTTAGACTATAGTCCATTTGAAACAGGTTGAGTTAGACTATAGTCTATTTGAAACAGGTTGAGTTAGACTATAGTCTATTTGAAACAGGTTGAGTAAGACTATAGTCTATTTGAAATAGGTTGAGTTAGACTATAGTCTATTTGAAACAGGTTGAGTAAGACTATAGTCTATTTGAAATAGGTTGAGTTAGACTATAGTCTATTTGAAACAGGTTGAGTTAGACTATAGTCTATTTGAAACAGGTTGAGTTAGACTATAGTCTATTTGAAACAGGTTGAGTTAGACTATAGGCATATCTATGACTCCACAAATCAAGTGCAGGTCGACGTTAATTGTCATCAATCTTGCCCTGGAGGCAGAACTGAGTGATTTCCGAAGATGGGCCAGCCGCAAAGTCAAAATTGTCTATATCGTAAAAATTCTTTAAAACAAAAATGTGCTTTTTGGTCTTATTTAAGGTTTTGTTTGATTATGCATTAGAGTTAGCAGTGTGGTTTAGGTTAGGCATTAGGGTTAGCAGTGTGGTTAGGGTTAGGCATTAGGGTTAGCAGTGTGGTTAAGGTTAGGTTTAAAATCAGATGTTCTGTAGTTAGTAGACAGATGTGTAGCCAGATAGGTATATCATGGAGGTCTGGTTGCCATTGTAAATAACACATTTGAGCAAACCCACTAAAGTTCCTAAAAACGTATCATTCTACTTGTGAGTATGAATTTGACCTCAATTAACTTGCCTGGATAAATAAATAAATAAATAAGTTGTAAACTCACGGTGGTGCCCTCTACTCTCTGAAGCCCCGGCTCTACCAGGATGTCACAGTCCAGTACCCGCTCCCCTCTCTCCCCTCTCTCCCCCCTCTCTGAACCACTGGAGGGGGAGTCTACAGGCCTGGCACATAGATACACAGAGAGAGAACAAGGGAGTATCACTAAACACAAAACCTGTCATAAGATACAAAAATACACACACAGTTTCTTACCCTGTCTCTGGTAGGGGTGTGTTGGGGACACACACACAGTTTCTTACCCTGTCTCTGGTAGGGGTGTGTTGGGGACACACACACAGTTTCTTACCCTGTCTCTGGTAGGGGTGTGTTGGGGACACACACACAGTGTCTTACCCTGTCTCTGGTAGGGGTGTGTTGGGGACACACACACAGTTTCTTACCCTGTCTCTGGTAGGGGTGTGTTGGGGACACACACACACAGTTTCTTACCCTGTCTCTGGTAGGGGTATGTTGGGGACACACACACAGTTTCTTACCCTGTCTCTGGTAGGGGTGTGTTAGGGACACACACACACAGTTTCTTACCCTGTCTCTGGTAGGGGTGTGTTGGGGACACACACACACAGTTTCTTACCCTGTCTCTGGTAGGGGTGTGTTGGGGACACACACACACAGTTTCTTACCCTGTCTCTGGTAGGGGTGTGTTGGGGACACACACACACAGTTTCTTACCCTGTCTCTGGTAGGGGTGTGTTGGACACACACACACACAGTTTCTTACCCTGTCTCTGGTAGGGGTGTGTTGGACACACACACACACACAGTTTCTTACCCTGTCTCTGGTAGGGGTGTGTTGGACACACACACACACAGTTTCTTACCCTGTCTCTGGTAGGGGTGTGTTGGACACACACACACACAGTTTCTTACCCTGTCTCTGGTAGGGGTGTGTTGGACACACACACACACAGTTTCTTACCCTGTCTCTGGTAGGGGTGTGTTGGACACACACACACACACAGTTTCTTACCCTGTCTCTGGTAGGGGTGTGTTGGGTACACACACACACACAGTTTCTTACCCTGTCTCTGGTAGGGGTGTGTTGGGGACACACACACAGTTTCTTACCCTGTCTCTGGTAGGGGTGTGTTGGGTACACACACAGTTTCTTACCCTGTCTCTGGTAGGGGTGTGTTGGGTACACACACAGTTTCTTACCCTGTCTCTGGTAGGGGTGTGTTGGGGACACACACAGTTTCTTACCCTGTCTCTGGTAGGGGTGTGTTGGGTACACACACACACACAGTTTCTTACCCTGTCTCTGGTAGGGGTGTGTTGGGTACACACACACAGTTTCTTACCCTGTCTCTGGTAGGGGTGTGTTGGGTACACACACAGTTTCTTACCCTGTCTCTGGTAGGGGTGTGTTGGGGACACACACACAGTTTCTTACCCTGTCTCTGGTTGGGGTGTGTTGGGGACACACACACCGTTTCTTACCCTGTCTCTGGTAGGGGTGTGTTGGGGACACACACACACAGTTTCTTACCCTGTCTCTGGTAGGGGTGTGTTGGGGACACACACACACAGTTTCTTACCCTGTCTCTGGTAGGGGTGTGTTGGGTACACACACACACACACAGTTTCTTACCCTGTCTCTGGTAGGGGTGTGTTGGGGACACACACACACAGTTTCTTACCCTGTCTCTGGTAGGGGTGTGTTGGGTACACACACACACACACAGTTTCTTACCCTGTCTCTGGTAGGGGTGTGTTGGGTACACACACAGTTTCTTACCCTGTCTCTGGTAGGGGTGTGTTGGGGACACACACACAGTTTCTTACCCTGTCTCTGGTAGGGGTGTGTTGGGGACACACACACCGTTTCTTACCCTGTCTCTGGTAGGGGTGTGTTGGGGACACACACACAGTTTCTTACCCTGTCTCTGGTAGGGGTGTGTTGGGGACACACACACACACAGTTTCTTACCCTGTCTCTGGTAGGGGTGTGTTGGGGACACACACTGCCTCTCTGTGTAGTAGCAGGTCGTTGAGTAGTCTGGTCTGGGCTGAGTTTACCTGGTGGTCCCCAGTACAGTCTCCACTGTCTGACGCATTCACTATGTGGTCCCGCATCTTACAGCCCTGAGACACACACACCGTTTTGACAAGATTCAAGTGTGAAATGTGTCAAATCTGTATTGTGTGAGATCCCACCTTGGGAATGCCGGTGGGGTCAGTGTGTTACTACCTTGGGAATGCCAGTGGGGTTAGTGTGTTCCTACCTTGGGAATGCCAGTGGGGTCAGTGTGTCAGTGTGTTCCTACCTTGGGATTCCTGGTGGGGTCAGTGTGTCAGTGTGTTCCTACCTTGGGAATGCCGGTGGGGTCAGTGTGTTCCTACCTTGGGAATGCCGGTGGGGTCAGTGTGTTCCTATCTTGGGCATGTCGGTGGGGTCAGTGTGTTCCTACCTTGGGAATCCTGGTGGGGTCAGTGTGTTCCTACCTTGGGATTCCTGGTGGGGTCAGTGTGTCAGTGTGTTCCTACCTTGGGAATGCCGGTGGGGTCAGTGTGTTCCTACCTTGGGAATGCCGGTGGGGTCAGTGTGTTCCTATCTTGGGCATGTCGGTGGGGTCAGTGTGTTCCTACCTTGGGAATCCTGGTGGGGTCAGTGTGTTCCTACCTTGGGAATGCCGGTGGGGTCAGTGTGTGAGTGTGTTCCTACCTTGGGCATGCCGGTGGGGTTAGTGTGTTCCTACCTTGGGAATGCCGGTGGGGTCAGTGTGTTCCTACCTTGGGAATGCCGGTGGGGGTCAGTGTGTTCCTACCTTGGGAATGCCGGTGGGGTCAGTGTGTTCCTACCTTGGGAATGCCGGTGGGGTCAGTGTGTTCCTACCTTGGGAATGCCGGTGGGGTCAGTGTGTTCCTACCTTGGGAATGCCGGTGGGGTCAGTGTGTTCCTACCTTGGGAATGCCGGTGGGGTCAGTGTGAGTGTGTTCCTACCTTGGGAATGCCGGTGGGGTCAGTGTGTTCCTACCTTGGGTATGCCGGTGGGGTCAGTGTGAGTGTGTTCCTACCTTGGGAATGCCGGTGGGGTCAGTGTGTTTCTACCTTGGGAATGCCGGTGGGGTCAGTGTGAGTGTGCTCCTACCTTGGGCATGCCGGTGGGGTCAAAGCGTAGTGTCCTCTGGTTGCAGCAGGGGTAGATGCCCGTCCCGTGCCAGCCCTGCTCTGTCCCCATGCCCGGGTACACCACAACCTCTGGGTGATATCGACAGTGGGACAGCTCTGCACACACAAACGCCTGGAGACACACACACACACACGTCTGGATGCATTACACAATGCCTGGAGTGCACATGCACACACGCAAACAGACCCCCCCCCCCCTGTTGGCAGTTGGAGCAGGTGAGGTGGTTGACAGCCTCCCCCTCCCCCCCTACCTGTTGGCAGTGGGAGCAGGTGAGGTGGTTGACAGCCCCCCCCCCCATACCTGTTGGCAGTGGGGTCAGGTGAGGTGGTTGACAGCCCCCCCCTCCCCCCTACCTGTTGGCAGTGGGAGCAGGTGAGGTGGTTGACAGCACCCCCCCACCTGTTGGCAGTGGGAGCAGGTGAGGTGGTTGACAGCCCCCCCCCCCCATACCTGTTGGCAGTGGGAGCAGGTGAGGTGGTTGACAGCCCCCCCCCATACCTGTTGGCAGTGGGAGCAGGAGAGGTGGTTGACAGCCCCCCCACCCTACCTGTTGGCAGTGGGAGCAGGTGAGGTGGTTGACAGCCCCCCCCCCCCCACCTATTGGCAGTGGGAGCAGGTGAGGTGGCTGACAGCCCCCCCCCTACCTGTTGGCAGTTGGAGCAGGTGAGGTGGTTGACAGCCCCCCCCCCCTCCCCCCTACCTGTTGGCAGTGGGAGCAGGTGAGGTGGTTGACAGCCCCCCCCCCCCCCCCCACCTATTGGCAGTGGGAGCAGGTGAGGTGGTTGACAGCCCCCCCCCCCCCCCCCCTACCTGTTGGCAGTGGGAGCAGGTGAGGTGGTTGACAGCCCCCCCCCCCCCCCACCTATTGGCAGTGGGTGCAGGTGAGGTGGTTGACAGCCCCCCCCCCCCCTCCCCCCTACCTGTTGGCAGTGGGAGCAGGTGAGGTGGTTGACAGCCCCCCCCCCCCCCCCCACCTATTGGCAGTGGGAGCAGGTGAGGTGGTTGACAGCCCCCCCCCCTACCTGTTGGCAGTTGGAGCAGGTGAGGTGGTTGACAGCCCCCCTCCCCCCTACCTGTTGGCAGTGGGAGCAGGTGAGGTGGTTGACAGCCCCCCCCCCCCCCCCCCCCTACCTGTTGGCAGTGGGAGAAGGTGAGGTGGTTGACAGCCCCCCCCCCCCCCCCCACCTATTGGCAGTGGGAGCAGGTGAGGTGGTTGACAGCCCCCCCCCCCCCTTCCTGTTGGCAGTGGGAGCAGGTGAGGTGGTTGACAGCCCCCCCCCCCCCCCCCCCTCCCCCCTACCTGTTGGCAGTGGGAGCAGGTGAGGTGGTTGACAGCCCCCCCCCCCCCCCCCCCACCTATTGGCAGTGGGAGCAGGTGAGGTGGTTGACAGCCCCCCCCCCCCCCCCCCCTACCTGTTGGCAGTGGGAGCAGGTGAGGTGGTTGACAGCCCCCCCCCCCCCACCTATTGGCAGTGGGAGCAGGTGAGGTGGTTGACAGCCCCCCCCCCCCCTCCCCCCTACCTGTTGGCAGTGGGAGCAGGTGAGGTGGTTGACAGCCCCCCCCCCCCCCCCACCTATTGGCAGTGGGAGCAGGTGAGGTGGTTGACAGCCCCCCCCCCTACCTGTTGGCAGTTGGAGCAGGTGAGGTGGTTGACAGCCCCCCCCCCCTCCCCCCTACCTGTTGGCAGTGGGAGCAGGTGAGGTGGTTGACAGCCCCCCCCCCCCCCCCCCCTACCTGTTGGCAGTGGGAGAAGGTGAGGTGGTTGACAGCCCCCCCCCCCCCCCCCCACCTATTGGCAGTGGGAGCAGGTGAGGTGGTTGACAGCCCCCCCCCCCCTTCCTGTTGGCAGTGGGAGCAGGTGAGGTGGTTGACAGCCCCCCCCCCCCCCCCCCCCCTACCTGTTGGCAGTGGGAGCAGGTGAGGTGGTTGACAGCCCCCCCCCTACCTGTTGGCAGTGGGAGCAGGTGAGGTGGTTGACAGCCCCCCCCACCCCCACACCTATTGGCAGTGGGAGCAGGTGAGGTGGCTGACAGCCCCCCCCCCCCCCCCCTACCTGTTGGCAGTGGGAGCAGGAGAGGTGGTTGACAGCCCCCCCACCCTACCTGTTGGCAGTGGGAGCAGGTGAGGTGGTTGACAGCCCCCCCCTTACCTGTTGGCAGTTGGAGCAGGTGAGGTGGCTGACAGCCCCCCCCCCCCCCCCCCCCTACCTGTTGGCAGTGGGAGCAGGAGAGGTGGTTGACAGCCCCCCCACCCTACCTGTTGGCAGTGGGAGCAGGTGAGGTGGTTGACAGCCCCCCCCCCCCCCTACCTGTTGGCAGTGGGAGCAGGTGAGGTGGTTGACAGCCCCCCCCCTACCTGTTGGCAGTGGGAGCAGGTGAGGTGGTTGACAGCCCCCCCCCCCCCCCCCCTCCCCCCTACCTGTTGGCAGTGGGAGCAGGTGAGGTGGTTGACAGCCCCCCCCCCCCCCCCCCCACCTATTGGCAGTGGGAGCAGGTGAGGTGGTTGACAGCCCCCCCCCCCCCCCCCCTACCTGTTGGCAGTGGGAGCAGGTGAGGTGGTTGACAGCCCCCCCCCCCCCCCCACCTATTGGCAGTGGGAGCAGGTGAGGTGGTTGACAGCCCCCCCCCCCCCCTCCCCCCTACCTGTTGGCAGTGGGAGCAGGTGAGGTGGTTGACAGCCCCCCCCCCCCTTCCTGTTGGCAGTGGGAGCAGGTGAGGTGGTTGACAGCCCCCCCCCCCCCCCCCCCCCTACCTGTTGGCAGTGGGAGCAGGTGAGGTGGTTGACAGCCCCCCCCCTACCTGTTGGCAGTGGGAGCAGGTGAGGTGGTTGACAGCCCCCCCCCTACCTGTTGGCAGTGGGAGCAGGTGAGGTGGTTGACAGCCCCCCCCCCCCCCCCTACCTGTTGGCAGTGGGAGCAGGAGAGGTGGTTGACAGCCCCCCCACCCTACCTGTTGGCAGTGGGAGCAGGTGAGGTGGTTGACAGCCCCCCCCCTTACCTGTTGGCAGTTGGAGCAGGTGAGGTGGCTGACAGCCCCCCCCCCCCCCCCCCCTACCTGTTGGCAGTGGGAGCAGGAGAGGTGGTTGACAGCCCCCCCACCCTACCTGTTGGCAGTGGGAGCAGGTGTGGTGGTTGACAGCCCCCCCCCCCCCTACCTGTTGGCAGTGGGAGCAGGTGAGGTGGTTGACAGCCCCCCCCCTACCTGTTGGCAGTGGGAGCAGGTGAGGTGGTTGACAGCCCCCCCCCCCCCCCCCCCCCCTCCCCCCTACCTGTTGGCAGTGGGAGCAGGTGAGGTGGTTGACAGCCCCCCCCCCCCCCCCCCCCCCTATTGGCAGTGGGAGCAGGTGAGGTGGTTGACAGCCCCCCCCCCCCCCCCCTACCTGTTGGCAGTGGGAGCAGGTGAGGTGGTTGACAGCCCCCCCCCCCCCCCCCACCTATTGGCAGTGGGAGCAGGTGAGGTGGTTGACAGCCCCCCCCCCCCCTCCCCCCTACCTGTTGGCAGTGGGAGCAGGTGAGGTGGTTGACAGCCCCCCCCCCCCCCCCACCTATTGGCAGTGGGAGCAGGTGAGGTGGTTGACAGCCCCCCCCCCTACCTGTTGGCAGTTGGAGCAGGTGAGGTGGTTGACAGCCCCCCCCCCCTCCCCCCTACCTGTTGGCAGTGGGAGCAGGTGAGGTGGTTGACAGCCCCCCCCCCCCCCCCCCCCTACCTGTTGGCAGTGGGAGAAGGTGAGGTGGTTGACAGCCCCCCCCCCCCCCCCCCCACCTATTGGCAGTGGGAGCAGGTGAGGTGGTTGACAGCCCCCCCCCCCCCCCCCACCTATTGGCAGTGGGAGCAGGTGAGGTGGTTGACAGCCCCCCCCCCCCTTCCTGTTGGCAGTGGGAGCAGGTGAGGTGGTTGACAGCCCCCCCCCCCCCCCCCCCCCCTACCTGTTGGCAGTGGGAGCAGGTGAGGTGGTTGACAGCCCCCCCCCTACCTGTTGGCAGTGGGAGCAGGTGAGGTGGTTGACAGCCCCCCCCCTACCTGTTGGCAGTGGGAGCAGGTGAGGTGGTTGACAGCCCCCCCCCCCCCCCCCCCACCTATTGGCAGTGGGAGCAGGTGAGGTGGTTGACAGCCCCCCCCCCCCTTCCTGTTGGCAGTGGGAGCAGGTGAGGTGGCTGACAGCCCCCCCCCCCCCCCCCTACCTGTTGGCAGTGGGAGCAGGAGAGGTGGTTGACAGCCCCCCCACCCTACCTGTTGGCAGTGGGAGCAGGTGAGGTGGTTGACAGCCCCCCCCTTACCTGTTGGCAGTTGGAGCAGGTGAGGTGGCTGACAGCCCCCCCCCCCCCCCCCCCCCTACCTGTTGGCAGTGGGAGCAGGAGAGGTGGTTGACAGCCCCCCCACCCTACCTGTTGGCAGTGGGAGCAGGTGAGGTGGTTGACAGCCCCCCCCCCCCCCCTACCTGTTGGCAGTGGGAGCAGGTGAGGTGGTTGACAGCCCCCCCCCTACCTGTTGGCAGTGGGAGCAGGTGAGGTGGTTGACAGCCCCCCCCCCCCCCCCCCCCCCCCCTACCTGTTGGCAGTGGGAGCAGGAGAGGTGGTTGACAGCCCCCCCACCCTACCTGTTGGCAGTGGGAGCAGGTGAGGTGGTTGACAGCCCCCCCCTTACCTGTTGGCAGTTGGAGCAGGTGAGGTGGTTGACAGCCCCCCCCCCCCCCCCCCTACCTGTTGGCAGTGGGAGCAGGTGAGGTGGTTGACAGCCCCCCCCCCCCCCCCTACCTGTTGGCAGTGGGAGCAAGTGAGGTGGTTGGCAGCCCCCCCACCCTACCTGTTGGCAGTGGAAGCAGGTGAGGTGGCTGACAGCCCCCCCCCCCCCCCCCCCCTACCTGTTGGCAGTGGGAGCAGGAGAGGTGGTTGACAGCCCCCCCACCCTACCTGTTGGCAGTGGGAGCAGGTGAGGTGGTTGACAGCCCCCCCCCCCCCCTTCCTGTTGGCAGTGGGAGCAGGTGAGGTGGCTGACAGCCCCCCCCCCCCCCCCCTACCTGTTGGCAGTGGGAGCAGGAGAGGTGGTTGACAGCCCCCCCACCCTACCTGTTGGCAGTGGGAGCAGGTGAGGTGGTTGACAGCCCCCCCCTTACCTGTTGGCAGTTGGAGCAGGTGAGGTGGCTGACAGCCCCCCCCCCCCCCCCCCCCTACCTGTTGGCAGTGGGAGCAGGAGAGGTGGTTGACAGCCCCCCCACCCTACCTGTTGGCAGTGGGAGCAGGTGAGGTGGTTGACAGCCCCCCCCCCCCCCTACCTGTTGGCAGTGGGAGCAGGTGAGGTGGTTGACAGCCCCCCCCCTACCTGTTGGCAGTGGGAGCAGGTGAGGTGGTTGACAGCCCCCCCCCCCCCCCCCCCCCCCTACCTGTTGGCAGTGGGAGCAGGAGAGGTGGTTGACAGCCCCCCCACCCTACCTGTTGGCAGTGGGAGCAGGTGAGGTGGTTGACAGCCCCCCCCTTACCTGTTGGCAGTTGGAGCAGGTGTGGTGGTTGACAGCCCCCCCCCCCCCCCCCCTACCTGTTGGCAGTGGGAGCAGGTGAGGTGGTTGACAGCCCCCCCCCCCCCCCCTACCTGTTGGCAGTGGGAGCAAGTGAGGTGGTTGGCAGCCCCCCCACCCTACCTGTTGGCAGTGGAAGCAAGTGAGGTGGTTGGCAGCCCCCCCCCCCCCCCCCCCCCCCCCCCCCCTACCTGTTGGCAGTGGGAGCAGGTGAGGTGGTTGATGGTTCCCCAGATCCTCCAGTAGACCAGCACCCAGGACTTCAGCTCCTCATATAGTCCGGTCATGTAATCATGGACCTCCCATCTCTTCTGCCTACAGACCAGAGGTAGTGATACAAATGACTCTCCTTTATTCTGTCCATGTTTCTCAAAGCAGCTCCACCACAAAACCATGTTGGCCAGCCTGGTCTTTGGAACCAACTCAGTGGCCTTGTGGTTAGAGTGTCCACCCTGAGATTGGAAGGTCAGGAGTTCTGCTTGGAACTCAGCATTAAGGAGATAGATTGGCCCTGTGATAGACTAGTGTCCTGTCCAGGGGGTGTACTGAGGTGATAGACTAGTGTCCTGTCCAGGGGGTGTACTGAGGTGATAGACTAGTGTCCTGTCCAGGGGGTGTACTGAGGTGATAGACTAGTGTCCTGTCCAGGGGGTGTACTGAGGAGGTAGACTAGTGTCCTGTCCAGGGGGTGTACTGAGGAGATAGACTAGTGTCCTGTCCAGGGGGTGTACTGAGGAGGTAGACTAGTGTCCTGTCCAGGGGGTGTACTGAGGAGATAGACTAGTGTCCTGTCCAGGGGGTGTACTGAGGAGATAGACTAGTGTCCTGTCCAGGGGGTGTACTGAGGAGATAGACTAGTGTCCTGTCCAGGGGGTGTACTGAGGAGATGGACTAGTGTCCTGTCCAGGGTGTGTACTGAGGAGATAGACTAGTGTCCTGTCCAGGGGGTGTACTGAGGAGATAGACTAGTGTCCTGTCCAGGGGGTGTACTGAGGTGATAGACTAGTGTCCTGTCCAGGGGGTGTACTGAGGAGATGGACTAGTGTCCTGTCCAGGGGGTATACTGAGGAGATAGACTAGTGTCCTGTCCAGGGGGTGTACTGAGGAGATGGACTAGTGTCCTGTCCAGAGGGTGTAACAGCAGAGGGTGCACCCCCCTATCCACATCGACGGGACAGCAGTGGAGGAGGTGGAACGTTTCAAGTTCCTCGGCGTACACATCACGGACAAACTTAAAATGGTTCACCCACACAGACAGTGTAGTGAGGCTGAAGAAATTAGACTTGTCACCTAAAACCCTTACAAACTTCTAGATGCACAATTGAGAGCATCCTGTCGGGCTGTATCACCGCCTGGTACGGCAACTGCACGGTTCACAACCGTAAGGCTCTCCAGAGGGTAGTGAGGTCTGCACAACGCATCACCGGGGGGAAACTACCTGCCCTCCAGGACACCTACAGCACCCGATGTCACAGGAAGGCCATAAAGATCATCAAAGACAACAACCACCTGAGCCACTGCCTGTTCCCCCCGCTATCATCCAGAAGGCGAGGTCAGTACAGGTGCATCAAAGCTGGAACCGAGAGACTGAAAAATAGCTTCTATCTCAAGGCCATCAGACTGTTAAACAGCCATCACTAACATAGAGAGGCTGCTACCTACATACAGATTTTAAATCATTGGCCACTTTAATAAATAGATCACAAGTCTCTTTAATAATGCCACTTTAATAATGTTTACATATCTTGCATTACTCATCTCATTGGTATATACTGTATTTTATACTATCTATTCTATGACGCTCTGTCATAAATTTGTGTGTATTAGGTAGTTGTTGTGGAATTTGTTAGATTACTTGTTAGATATTACTGCACTGTCGGAACTAGAAGCACAAGCACCTCTCCGACGTGCCCCTCTCCGACGTGCCCCTCTCCGACGTGCCCCTCTCCAACGTGCCCCTCTCCGACGTGCACCTCTCCGACGTGCCCCTCTCCAACGTGCCCCTCTCCAACGTGCCCCTCTCCGACGTGCCCCTCTCCGACGTGCCCCTCTCCGACGTGCACCTCTCCGACGTGCACCTCTCCGACGTGCACCTCTCCAACGTGCCCCTCTCCAACGTGCCCCTCTCCAACGTGCCCCTCTCCAACGTGCCCCTCTCCGACGTGCCCCTCTCCAACGTGCCCCTCTCCGACGTGCCCCTCTCCAACGTGCCCCTCTCCAACGTGCCCCTCTCCAACGTGCCCCTCTCCGACGTGCCCCTCTCCAACGTGCCCCTCTCCAACGTGCCCCTCTCCGACGTGCCCCTCTCCGACGTGCCCCTCTCCGACGTGCCCCTCTCCAACGTGCCCCTCTCCGACGTGCCCCTCTCCGACGTGCCCCTCTCCGACGTGCACCTCTCCGACGTGCCCCTCTCCGACGTGCCCCTCTCCGACGTGCCCCTCTCCGACGTGCCCCTCTCCGACGTGCCCCTCTCCGACGTGCCCCTCTCCGACGTGCCCCTCTCCAACGTGCCCCTCTCCGACGTGCCCCTCTCCGACGTGCCCCTCTCCAACGTGCCCCTCTCCGACGTGCCCCTCTCCAACGTGCCCCTCTCCAACGTGCCCCTCTCCAACGTGCCCCTCTCCAACGTGCCCCTCTCCAACGTGCCCCTCTCCGACGTGCCCCTCTCCAACGTGCCCCTCTCCAACGTGCCCCTCTCCAACGTGCCCCTCTCCAACGTGCCCCTCTCCAACGTGCCCCTCTCCAACGTGCCCCTCTCCAACGTGCCCCTCTCCAACGTGCCCCTCTCCAACGTGCCCCTCTCCAACGTGCCCCTCTCCAACGTGCCCCTCTCCGACGTGCACCTCTCCGACGTGCCCCTCTCCGACGTGCCCCTCTCCGACGTGCCCCTCTCCAACGTGCCCCTCTCCGACGTGCCCCTCTCCGACGTGCCCCTCTCCGACGTGCCCCTCTCCAACGTGCCCCTCTCCGACGTGCCCCTCTCCGACGTGCCCCTCTCCAACGTGCCCCTCTCCGACGTGCCCCTCTCCAACGTGCCCCTCTCCGACGTGCCCCTCTCCGACGTGCACCTCTCCAACGTGCCCCTCTCCAACGTGCCCCTCTCCGACGTGCCCCTCTCCAACGTGCCCCTCTCCAACGTGCCCCTCTCCGACGTGCCCCTCTCCGACGTGCCCCTCTCCGACGTGCCCCTCTCCAACGTGCCCCTCTCCGACGTGCCCCTCTCCGACGTGCCCCTCTCCGACGTGCCCCTCTCCAACGTGCCCCTCTCCGACGTGCCCCTCTCCGACGTGCACCTCTCCGACGTGCCCCTCTCCGACGTGCCCCTCTCCGACGTGCCCCTCTCCAACGTGCCCCTCTCCGACGTGCCCCTCTCCGACGTGCCCCTCTCCGACGTGCCCCTCTCCGACGTGCCCCTCTCCGACGTGCCCCTCTCCGACGTGCACCTCTCCGACGTGCCCCTCTCCGACGTGCCCCTCTCCGACGTGCACCTCTCCGACGTGCACCTCTCCGACGTGCACCTCTCCAACGTGCACCTCCCCACAAATCCCAACCAACAACTTTCCGGGACACGTCCTCTATTCATTTGAATGTGTTGACAGTTGGAGAAATTGCTTTGAGCTGCGCTGAGAATTCAAAAAGTATGAAAGCCAACGCTGCAATATTCTAGAACACTGCTGTGCGTATGGCGTCCAAATGCGGTACTCTGAGAGACCCTTTACAGTCATGCACGATTACATTTGACATATGGATGGCCACAGAGGGAATCAAACCCACAACCAAGGTGTAACTGGGTGGTACAGGACCTGCTGTGAGTGTAGGTGATGTCTCCTCGAGGGTCGATGTTGATCTTCCCTGGGATGCAGGAGATCTTCCTCTCTGTGTCCTTGGTCAGCAGTTTCAGGCACAGACAACATCTGGGAAAGACAAGTTGCAGTTCGGTGGTTAGGCGAGGTTAACACGAGTCGTATTCCTTGGGAACCAAACAGAAGAAAACAGACAAACAGGTAGGGATCTACCTACACTTGTCCAGTAAGAAACGCTCATTTTTGTTTTGTGATGCAAAATGTTCTCTGTTGTGTGCCCAAATGAATAAGACCAATGACAGACAGAGCAGTGTATCCCAGAGCTGCCACACACCTGTACAGAGTCGATGCGTTGCCTGGGGAGTCCTGGTTCTTATAGTCAGGATCGAAGAGACACTCAATTTTCTTCTGGAATAACTTACTGAGGAAAGGGAGAAATGAAAGGTGTTGGCTGAAGCAGAACGATCTGTCTACCAGGCCTGACAAAATCACTAGGGTCTACCTTTTGAACTTGTCTTTTCTGTCCATGATGTCGTCTGCCTCGTTGTGGCTGAAGAGGTCAGAGATGTCCGCTGCCATGTTACTGTTGATGCAGTTCATGTTGCAGGGTGTGGCCACGATGGCACTCATGTGCTTGTGACAGTACTGAATACACTCCTCCACCTATGAGAGGACAACATGTGACTGACTACACTCCTCCACCTATGAGAGGTCAACATGTGACAGAATACACTCCTCCACCTATGAGAGGTCAACATGTGACAGAATACACTCCTCCACCTATGAGAGGTCAACATGTGACTGACTACACTCCTCCACCTATGAGAGGTCAACATGTCACTGAATACACTCCTCCACCTATGAGAGGTCAACATGTGACTGACTACACTCCTCCACCTATGAGAGGTCAACATGTGACTGACTACACTCCTCCACCTATGAGAGGTCAACATGTGACTGAATACACTCCTCCACCTATGAGAGGCCAACATGTGACTGAATACACTCCTCCACCTATGAGAGGACAACATGTGACTGACTACACTCCTCCACCTATGAGAGGTCAACATGTGACAGAATACACTCCTCCACCTATGAGAGGTCAACATGTGACAGAATACACTCCTCCACCTATGAGAGGTCAACATGTGACAGTACTGAATACACTCCTCCACCTATGAGAGGACAACATGTGACTGAATACACTCCTCCACCTATGAGAGGTCAACATGTGACAGAATACACTCCTCCACCTATGAGAGGTCAACATGTGACAGTACTGAATACACTCCTCCACCTATGAGAGGTCAACATGTGACAGAATACACTCCTCCACCTATGAGAGGTCAACATGTGACTGAATACACTCCTCCACCTATGAGAGGTCAACATGTGACTGACTACACTCCTCCACCTATGAGAGGTCAACATGTCACTGAAAACACTCCTCCACCTATGAGAGGTCAACATGTGACTGACTACACTCCTCCACCTATGAGAGGTCAACATGTGACAGAATACACTCCTCCACCTATGAGAGGTCAACATGTAACAGAATACACTCCTCCACCTATGAGAGGTCAACATGTGACTGAATACACTCCACCTATGAGAGGACAACATGTGACTGAATACACTCCTCCACCTATGAGAGGTCAACATGTGACAGAATACACTCCTCCACCTATGAGAGGTCAACATGTGACAGTACTGAATACACTCCTCCACCTATGAGAGGTCAACATGTGACAGAATACACTCCTCCACCTATGAGAGGTCAACATGTGACAGTACTGAATACACTCCTCCACCTATGAGAGGTCAACATGTGACAGAATACACTCCTCCACCTATGAGAGGTCAACATGTGACTGAATACACTCCTCCACCTATGAGAGGACAACATGTGACTGACTACACTCCTCCACCTATGAGAGGTCAACATGTGACTGAATACACTCCTCCACCTATGAGAGAACAACATGTGACTGAATACACTCCTCCACCTATGAGAGGTCAACATGTGACAGAATACACTCCTCCACCTATGAGAGGTCAACATGTGACAGTACTGAATACACTCCTCCACCTATGAGAGGACAACATGTGACTGAATACACTCCTCCACCTATGAGAGGTCAACATGTGACAGAATACACTCCTCCACCTATGAGAGGTCAACATGTGACAGTACTGAATACACTCCTCCACCTATGAGAGGTCAACATGTGACAGAATACACTCCTCCACCTATGAGAGGTCAACATGTGACTGAATACACTCCTCCACCTATGAGAGGTCAACATGTGACTGACTACACTCCTCCACCTATGAGAGGTCAACATGTCACTGAAAACACTCCTCCACCTATGAGAGGTCAACATGTGACTGACTACACTCCTCCACCTATGAGAGGTCAACATGTGACAGAATACACTCCTCCACCTATGAGAGGTCAACATGTAACAGAATACACTCCTCCACCTATGAGAGGTCAACATGTGACTGAATACACTCCTCCACCTATGAGAGGACAACATGTGACTGAATACACTCCTCCACCTATGAGAGGTCAACATGTGACAGAATACACTCCTCCACCTATGAGAGGTCAACATGTGACAGTACTGAATACACTCCTCCACCTATGAGAGGTCAACATGTGACAGAATACACTCCTCCACCTATGAGAGGTCAACATGTGACAGTACTGAATACACTCCTCCACCTATGAGAGGTCAACATGTGACAGAATACACTCCTCCACCTATGAGAGGTCAACATGTGACTGAATACACTCCTCCACCTATGAGAGGACAACATGTGACTGACTACACTCCTCCACCTATGAGAGGTCAACATGTGACTGAATACACTCCTCCACCTATGAGAGAACAACATGTGACTGAATACACTCCTCCACCTATGAGAGGTCAACATGTGACAGAATACACTCCTCCACCTATGAGAGGTCAACATGTGACAGTAGTGAATACACTCCTCCACCTATGAGAGGACAACATGTGACAGAATACACTCCTCCACCTATGAGAGAACAACATGTGACAGAATACACTCCTCCACCTATGAGAGGTCAACATGTGACTGAATACACTCCTCCACCTATGAGAGGACAACATGTGACTGAATACATTCCTCCACCTATGAGAGGTCAACATGTGACAGAATACACTCCTCCACCTATGAGAGGTCGACATAAATAGGTCATTGAGTTTGTTCAAGGCCTTGGAAGTCATGTGTCACTTACTTGCAAGAAAAGTAACATGTTACAGTTCTAAAAACAATTGTAATGGTAACCATGCAACAGGAAGTGAACCGTTCCAAAGGCCCTTCGTTTTCTGTAACCATGCAACAGGAAGTGAACCGTTCCAAAGGCCCTTCGTTTTCTGTAACCATGCAACAGGAAGTGAACCGTTCCAAAGGCCCTTTGTTTTCTGTAACCATGCAACAGGAAGTGAACTGTTCCAAAGGCCCTTTGTTTTCTGTAACCATGCAACAGGAAGTGAACTGTTCCAAAGGCCCTTCGTTTTCTGTAACCATGCAACAGGAAGTGAACTGTTCCAAAGGCCCTTCGTTTTCTGTAACCATGCAACAGGAAGTGAACTGTTCCAAAGGCCCTTCGTTTTCTGTAACCATGCAACAGGAAGTGAACTGTTCCAAAGGCCCTTCGTTTTCTGTAACCATGCAACAGGAAGTGAACTGTTCCAAAGGCCCTTCGTTTTCTGTAACCATGCAACAGGAAGTGAACTGTTCCAAAGGCCCTTCGTTTTCTGTAACCATGCAACAGGAAGTGAACTGTTCCAAAGGCCCTTCGTTTTCTGTAACCATGCAACAGGAAGTGAACTGTTCCAAAGGCCCTTCGTTTTCTGTAACCATGCAACAGGAAGTGAACCGTTCCAAAGGCCCTTCGTTTTCTGTAACCATGCAAGGGGAAGTGAACCGTTCCAAAGGCCCTTCGTTTTCTGTAACCATGCAACAGGAAGTGAACCGTTCCAAAGGCCCTTCGTTTTCTGTAACCATGCAACAGGAAGTGAACCGTTCCAAAGGCCCTTCGTTTTCTGTAACCATGCAACAGGAAGTGAACCGTTCCAAAGGCCCTTCGTTTTCTGTTTGAGACTAAAGTGAAGAGTGAAGCCTCTTTACCTAATTAGCTGATTGGTTTTCAGTTTTTTTCTTGAGTGACATTTTATTCAACGACCAACAAGAGCTCGCTGGGTCATTTACTGTAGCAGAGAGGAAGAGGCGAAGCGGGAGGTCTCACTCCTCGCCAAAAATCGGTCCAAAATATTTTATTTTGTTGTAAAAGGTTCCCAATAGCCTTTTCCCCAATTTCAGTTCAGCCACTTTGCGTTCGTTCTTCCGCTACAACAGAAAACAAGGGCCCCCGAAACGTACTGTACATTGGAACCGGCATAGCAACCCAGCTCCCGCCATTACAACACTTACTAACGTGTCCATCTTCAAGAACTCGGAGGAGATGAGGATTGAGATCACATTGCTGGGCTCTGTTAACACACAACCAACAAACACCAAATAACCAACCAATGTTAACACACAACCAACAAACACCAAATAACCAACCAATGTTAACACACAACCAACAAACACCACATAACCAACCAATGTTAACTCACAACCAACAAACACCACATAACCAACCAATGTTAACACACAACCAACAAACACCACATAACCAACCAATGTTAACACACAACCAACAAACACCACATAACCAACCAATGTTAACACACAACCAACAAACAACCACATAACCAACCAATGTTAACACACAACCAACAAACACCACATAACCAACCAATGTTAACACACAACCAACAAACACCACATAACCAACCAATGTTAACACACAACCAACAAACACCACATAACCAACCAATGTTAACACACAACCAACAAACAACCACATAACCAACCAATGTTAACACACAACCAACAAACACCACATAACCAACCAATGTTAACACACAATCAATAAACACCACGTAACCAACCGATGTTAACACACAACCAACAAACACCACGTAACCAACCAATGTTAACACACAACCAACAAACACCACGTAACCAACCAATGTTAACACACAACCAACAAACACCACGTAACCAACCAATGTTAACACACAACCAACAAACACCACGTAACCAACCAATGTTAACACACAACCAACAACCACCACGTAACCAACCAATGTTAACACACAACCAACAAACACCACATAACCAACCAATGTTAACACACAACCAACAAACACCACATAACCAACCAATGTTAACACACAACCAACAAACACCACATAACCAACCAATGTTAACACACAACCAACAAACAACCACATAACCAACGAATGTTAACTCACAACCAACAAACACCACGTAACCAACCGATGTTAACACACAACCAACAAACACCACATAACCAACCAATGTTAACACACAACCAACAAACACTACGTAACCAACCGATGTTAACACACAACCAACAAACACCACATAACCAACCAATGTTAACACACAACCAACAAACAACCACATAACCAACCAATGTCAGCACACAACCAACAAACACCATGTAACCAACCAAACACACTGCCAGGCCAACCAACAAGCACACCGCTATTAGTGACCACATCACTGCCGTCTCCATGGTTATCATTTGATACGCCCAGGTAAGTGATGGTATAGTACTATACAAGCATCAGTGTATGTAGCTACAGTACGTATGATGCGAGAGCATCAATTCAATTCTTTACCGAGTTTGGGTTTGTCATTGTTGCCATCGACGGCCATTTTGTGCCTCTTGACGTAGTTCATGAGCCAGTCGAAGATCTGCACGTCACAGTGCACAGAGATGTCCACCTCCTCCCAGCGCTGGAGGTCAACAGAGAGGTACTCAGCAAAGTAACGCATCTCGTTGATCAGAAGGTCACGGGGACACATGAAGTCCTGCTTCAGGTTCTTAGCCTCGTCACACACGTGGATCACCATATTGGGCCTGCATGGGGAGAGCGATACAGAGATACAGACAGGCAGACACACACACACACACAGAGAGGAATAACTCTTGATTTTTGTAGTAGAGTACATTTGAGTATTTGTTAGGAGACTAAGTTCTTGATCCTGCTCTATGAAACTCTTTGATCACCTTGACTTGAGCTGGACTGATTAACAGTGTATTTCTGTTTGACGGTAGTTAGACCAGGCACTCACCCTTTCCCCTCCTGGGGCTTCTCGCCCTCCTCTGCAGACTCCTCTTTCTCCACCGAGCTACCTCTTGAAGGGTTCACCGCCAGGCCTGGAGAGTGGAGACACCAAACAAGACTGTGTAGCTCACCGAGCTAAAGCCTAGATATTCAGACATGAACAGTCTTCAGGTCTTACTGCCTGCTACATTGGACGCAGAACTTTCGCATCTTGACTGGCTGCATCACCGCTTGGTATGGCAACTGCACCGCCCTCGATCACAAGGACGCTACAGAGGGTGGTGCGGACGGCCCAGTACATCATGGGGCTGAGCTCCCTGCCATCCAGGACCTATATACCCCAGCCATAGACTGTTCTCTCTGCTACTGCACGGCAAGCGTTACCGGAGCTCCAAGTCCGGGACTAAAAACACTACATATGCACTAGCACATCAACACCAGTCAGCCTTACCCGTCACTGAGATGGAGCTCTGATTGGTCCGCGTCTCCTCCACGTCTCCCGTGGTGTCCAATAGTGTGGATTTGATGTAGGTGGCCAGCGAGTCCACAGGGGAGGATCCTCCTGCCGTCAGCGCGTTGCATTGGTCGTCCACGTGATGGAACCCTCCGGTGCTCTTCAGCTCCTCGAACCTCTGCGCACACTGAAGGTAGGCACGACAACCACCATGGCAACCATGTCACTACTATACCATGACAACAACATCCCTCAGACCACATCATCTTGGTTCCAGTAACCCCTGCACAACATTCAACAGCAGTCCAGACTAAACTATAGGACAGCTGACCTAATAAGACATTGGTGGGCGCTTCTATTTATCATGTGACACATGTGTACAAGTGCAATGGAAATGTGTTTCTGGCATATCCCAACTCCCCCTGAAACAGATGTGGAGAGTGGGGTCAAGTCTAGGGTCACCAGGTTAAGTGCCTTGCTGAAGGGCACAGCGACAGATTTTTTCACCTTGTCGGCTCTAGGATTCGAACGTTAGATTACTGGCTCAACACTCTTACCTCGAGGCTACCTGTCACGCCAAACAGTGACCATAGGGAGTAAGACAATACAGACAGATCTCAGACAAGGCTAATATCCTTTTACAATCTCTCTTTAGTGGGAGCAGTGCCTACAGACTGGGAAGCTTGCCTACAGACTGGGAAGCTTGCCTACAGACTGGGAAGCTTGCCTACAGACTGGGAAGCTTGCCTACAGACTGGGAGACCCGGGTTTGCAATCCACAAGGGGTGCTGCACTGTAGCCGTCAGCTACTATAGCTTCAATCAATCAATATGTTTATTGTCCCAATTTGCAGTGCTTGTAGAGCTTACCTCCTTGGGTGTGAAGCCAGGGACCAGCATGGCCACGTTGTCCCAGTTGACGGGCTGTGGAACGCTCCAGAGAGAGCTCAGCACCATGTCCAGGACCAGGAGCTGGTTGTCATTGGGGAAGTTGTTGTTCAGGGTGCAGTAACGACTCATGTCTGTCAGCAGGTAAGGGTGAGAGATCAAGGTTGACTCAGCGATATGACATTATCATACATTATTACGTCTGAAGGGTGAGAGAGATCGGAGCATTATTCTGTTAAAGGTAGACTCAGTGAGAGGACACCATCATACAAAAGGTGGAGGCGACTATGCGCACAGAATGCTGAGGTTTCTTCATCAACAATAGTAATGGGATGGTCTACTTGACATAGATACATAAGAATAACAAGAGCATGTATAGAGAGCCTTGACATTCAACAGCATCTCTAAACCAAATTCTGGAATAGGCTACTCCTACTTTGTCCCACCGTTGTCATTGAAAAGCTGACTGTCAGTAGCATACGCGGTGAACAACGCACACATACTTTTGGCTACGTCGATTATCTTCTTGCAACAAGGATGGATTCTCCTCCCTTGGAACGCCCCTTTGTCTTTGGCTGTAGTCGAACTGTCCAACGCAAATTTAATGGCATTTTTGTCAGAAGCTTATTCTAGCAAGCTAGCTACCTATAGTGCACATCACTGTACTGGAACCTAAATACGATTAGTTTGTATTATAGTTCCAAAATACTTGTAGTATCTAGTTGGCTATACGGTTATCTTGTATCTTACTGATTCAATGATGACACCGGATTCTTCTGTGGTCCGGATGATAGGACGTTCGGTGTACAGTAGCCGTCAACCACTTCTAACGCTAATGCTACTAGCTAGCTAGCTATAAGTGCACTCTCTCTGCAGTATCATCCCGGGGACGATTTGATGGACAGACAAGACATTCAATCAGCATTGCATACGGGATAGAAACACCCTAAAACGCTCGTGAATAACGTTTAGATAACGAACCGCCAGTCGTTGTAACGTCCCCAAATCTTCTGTTGCGTTGATTCCGCTTTTCCGGTGCCGCAGTGCAGCAGCCGGTGCATTGGTCCCGCGTCCCGGGGTTGCTTAGCGACAGAAGTGCCCTTTTCGGCTAAATCAAATGAAGGGAAATTATTTTGTATCCAGCAGGTGTTTAACCACGTGTTTCACCTTGTTATAATGGACGCATTACATTTTCAAAACAATTAACATCCAATGATATAAAACTAAACAGGTTAAGTTAGTAATGTATTTTTGCCATGTGATGTGTATAATACGTTTTTAATTTCTTAATAAGAAAAAGCCAAAGGCCACTTTTCAGGTTTTGAAAATGTTTATTTCCAAAATAATTGTATTTACATAATTACAGTTTTTCAGGAGAGTGAGGACTAAAAATACCACTGAAACACCAAGATGAGGACCGCTATTTCAGTTCTTACACAGATGCATTCAACAAAACTTCTTGATTTAATATATCTTGATATTGGATAGTTCTATTTTTCAAGTTCAAAACTCCACTTTGAATATTTAGGACATTTTATAGAACATTCAAGATATAGTTGGACCATTCCCGAATTTCAAACAACATTTTACAACCATATTAACACCGATTTAAAACCAAGTCAAGCCTTCCATTGGAACCAAATCTGAACCTTGATAGTCATTTACCCATAGAAATAGTCTCCAAGTCAATGTTGACATAATAGGTGGACTGGTAGACATTGTGTACCCACACCTAGGTCTAAAAGATTCCCATCTTCAACCTAGACCCGAGCCAGGAAGTACAAGTAGGAAGTTGTACTCTTCAATTGGGCCTGTGATGTCAACTGACATTACAAAAACAATACATTCCATGAGCCACATCAGCTAGCACCATTTGAATAAATGTTTTACATTACCATGGCAACCCAGGAGTTGATAGAACATCCCAAAATACCGTGGAAACGATTGAGTCACAATCAGGCAGCCATTGTGAGTGTACCCATGAGTTTACCAGTCAAATTGCCAGGGTTAGAAGTTCCAAGCCCGTTCTATTCCCATGAATTTATCTTTTAATATCAAACCAACGACATTAACGTGGAACAAATCGGTGAATTTCAGAAATATAATATTATGGCTTTGTCCTGTCAACGTCAAACGATGCAATATTCCCCCAAATATTTGCATCATCTCTTAGCGTACTTAATTTGATCTTAATGTACTCATTCACTGTTAATTAAATAAATCTATATCAAAAACATTTAAATATGCATCATTATTGGGCTAAAATGTAGTGTAACCGTACTGACAAGGCTGGTACAGGATAGGTATTGGTTGGTTTAGATAACCACTGACAAGACATCCAAACCAAGATAGTGTTCTGGAAACACTCATATCTAGATGTCTGATAGAACCACTTCTCCTTTATCCAGGTACTCAATACCTCATATACCAACCTTACTAATTGCTTCCAGGCAGATTAAATGGCAAACCAAAGCCACTGAATTGTGAACATGAATCACCTTCTGGATGTAGATCAAGTGGTTCCCCACTGCTGGACGGGACCGAGCTATACAGAACAGCTCATCAACAAACCACGTACAGCCTCAACGGATGTGTGGGAAAACACAAAGTCAGACATCACAGGTCCATCTTCTCTGGTATGGTGAGCACTGTGCTTGAAGCTGTAGTGGTGCTAGGCACTACACCCAGGCCCAGGCTGCTGTAACCGGCTGGTGTTTCCCTATACACGCACTCCAGCAGCTCCTCTGGGATAGTTACTGGGACGGCTTCAGCTGGGCCTAGGCCTGAAACCAAGCCTGGGGCTAGAGTTGGCACTGGGCCCGTAGCCAGGTTAGGCTGGAGGGCTTGAAGGGAGGTGCCCAGTGGGTTCCCTGGCTGGGCCTGAACCTGAGCCAGCCTCTCCAGCTCAGCGTGCTTCCTGCCTCTCCTCTTCCCCAGGACCTTGACGTAGTTGGCAGGTATGAGGCCTGTGGTCTGGCCGTCTACACTGGCCAGCAGCCACCCACGCAGCCTGGGTTGATGCTCTGCACACAGGGGAGAGAGAGGATATAACATGGTCATTTAGCACACTTAGTTAACAGGAACACATTCAGTATGTAACCCATTCTGAATGGTGTTCTGTTGACCTGCCTGCTACAGTGCTAGCTGTCTTCCACCCAAGGCCTCCAGCACTCTTTCCCCCTGATAACATATAGTGGTAACCGCAGTACTTCATTTCTAAATCGGAAGGTGCCGGAACAAAAGTGAGTGCAAGAGAGAAGGAGGGGGCTCCGAGGTACCAGAGTGCATGAGAAAACAATGAAGTGACCAACAATGCAGCAGATAAATCCTACCGGTATACGCACAGGAAAACCCATCGATTTAAGATGTCTTGGTAAATAATTGATCTAGGCCTACTGCAAAATTAAACCAACTCTAGTAATCTTCTCTAAATGTGGACCCTACCTCCTTGTTCCCTCTCGTCATTGTGGTTTTACCAAGGCTGCTGTCTACGTCAATTCTCCTCTCTCCCCCTCTCTTTCGAGTCAGAACCCTGACAATCTCCTTTCTCAAGTCTGCGTTACACACACACTGATATTTCCACCTGCGGTGACATCACAATGGTGACACTGTAGGGGGGATAGCCTCTAGATGGAGAGAACCCACAGAGAGAGAACCCAGAGAGTATAATGTTTACTGTTAATTTTCTATTGTTTATTTCACTTTTGTTAATTACCTATTTCACTTGCTAAGCCAAAGTAAACATGTTTCCAATGCCAATAAAGCCCCTTGAATTGGAAGAGAGAACAGAGAGAGAGAGAGAGAACACAGAAAGAGAGAGAGAAAGCGTGGGCTGATGTGAAACATGGTCACCGTACGTGTGTGTGGGGGTGTGACACTTTTGGGCTGTCAAAACCGTTAATGCATGTGTATGTGTGTGTGGGGGTGGGGGGGACCTATATCTCTGTGTGGATGAGTAGGTCTAAGAGTCTGTGGGTTGTATCTGTGACGTTTCTAACCACCCAATCTAACCACTAGCTGTGTGTGAGGCTGGGGGAACCTCCCACGTGCCCCATGTCAGATCCCAAACACTCTGCTACTACGGACCATAGAGAAGGAGTTAAGGGTAGACATCTTGTAAGACGCGCTCTAACACACTACTGCGCCCGCCCGCCCCCCCCCCCCCCCTCCCTATAAGAATGGTCCTGCCCAGGCCAAATCAGGGGGCAGGATAATTAACGAGGAGTCAACTTGATTTCTCTTTGATCGCTCTTAATATCCTTTTTACATTGCAAACAGTGACAATTGTGTTTCATGCCATGAGAAGTACCTGGCCAGTAGGTTCCAGAACGTAGGCATCCAAACTGAGGTGCCGGATCCTGATCCTGCAGTCAGGGATTGAAATTAAGGGCGTCCTGTCGTCTCAAGAACGATAAAAAACTATGTCTGGGACGGTTTAAAACAGACGTTGGGACAGTTACCGGGACGATAGGCCAGAAAAATCTAAAATGCATTCAGCGGTTCCATAGTAAAATGTTTAAACACAAAGACGAGGCTGATGAAACATATCACATGTAGCTTCAAAGTTGATCTATGAATACATTTATATTACAAGCACAGCAATGTGTTCACTCGTCTCATGTCAATGTTCCAAAATTCTATTACAGGAGAACAACGTTCTCAAACGCGCACCTCATAATAAAGCGACAGATGGATATTCAGCCTAAAGGTGGAAACTTAGAGGGAATATCTGAAGGTGCAACAATAGGATTGTGTTTAACTGCCTTTGGACAGCCGCAAGTAGCCCAGTGACGCGAGCCTACCAGACAGGCTAAATGCCCTTTGTGCTCACTTCGAGGCAAGCAACACTGAAGCATGTATGAGAGCACCAGCTGTTCCGGACAACTGTGTGATCAGGCTCTCCGTAGCCGATGTGTGTAAGACCTTTAAACAGGTCAACATTCACAAGGCCGGGGGGCCAGATGGATTACAAGGGCGTGTACTCAAAGTCTGCACAGACAAACTGGAAAGTGTTTTCACTGACATTTTCAACCTCTCCCTGACCCAGTATATAATGCCTACATGATGCAAGCAGACCAGTCCCTGTGCCCAAGTACGCCATGGTAACCTGCCTAAATGACCACCGCCCCATAGCACTCACCTCTGTAGCCATGAAGTGCTTTGAAAGGCTGGTCATGGCTCACATCAACACATCATCCCGGGAAACCCTAGACCCACTCCAATTCGCATACCACCCCAACAGATGATGCCGTCTCTATTGCACTCCACACTGCCCTTCCCACCTGGACAAAAGTAACACCTACGTGAGAATGCTATTCATTGACTACAGCTCAGCGTTCAACACCATAGTGCCCACAAAGCTCATCACTAAGCTAAGGATCCTGGGACTAAACACCTCCCTCTGCAACTGGATCCTGGACCTGACAGGCTGCCCTGAGGTGGTAAAGGTAGGCAACAACACATCTGCCATGCTGCTCCTCAACACTGGGGCCCCTCAGGTGTGCGTGCTTAGTCCCTTCCTGCACTCCCTGTTCACCCACGACTGCATGGCCAAGAACGACTCCAACACCATCAAGTTTGCTGACGACAACAGACAACAGCCTGATCACCGACAATGATGTGACAGCCTATAGGGAGGAGGTCAGAGTCCTGGTAATGTAGTGCCAGTCTCTCTCTAAGGAGCTGATCATGGACAACGGTACAGCCTATAGGGAGGAGGTCAGAGTCCTGGTAATGTAGTGCCAGTCTCTCTCTAAGGAGCTGATCATGGACAACGGTACAGCCTATAGGGAGGAGGTCAGAGTCCTGGTAATGTAGTGCCAGTCTCTCTCTAAGGAGCTGATCATGGACAACGGTACAGCCTATAGGGAGGAGGTCAGAGTCCTGGTAATGTAGTGCCAGTCTCTCTCTAAGGAGCTGATCATGGACAACGGTACAGCCTATAGGGAGGAGGTCAGAGTCCTGGTAATGTAGTGCCAGTCTCTCTCTAAGGAGCTGATCATGGACAACGGTACAGCCTATAGGGAGGAGGTCAGAGTCCTGGTAATGTAGTGCCAGTCTCTCTCTAAGGAGCTGATCATGGACAACGGTACAGCCTATAGGGAGGAGGTCAGAGTCCTGGTAATGTAGTGCCAGTCTCTCTCTAAGGAGCTGATCATGGACAACGGGAAAAAGAGGGCTTAACACGCCCCCATTCACATCGACAGGGCTGTAATGGAGCAGGTCAAGTGTTTCAAGTTCTTTAGTGTCCACATCACCAACAAACTAACATGGTCCAAGCGCACCAAGACAGTCATGAAGAGGGCATGACAAAACCTATTACCCCTCAGGAGACTGAAAAGATTTAGCATGGATCCTCAAAAAGTTCTACAGCTGCACCACCGAGAATATCCTGACTGGTTGCAACATTACTACACACAGATCATAAACGTAATGTTATCTAGCGAGCCAGCCATCTAACGTCAGCTAGCAGTAAGCTTTAACTTGCAATGAAAATAACTGACAAAATTAGAAAGGTATAATATCTGAAACTAGCTAGACTCTTATCCGTATATATGGATGAACTCTTCACGGCAGACTGCAAACCCCTTCATTAAATAAGAAGTCCTGTGTCATTTCCCTTGCGTAATTTAACAATTGTATTCGTATTTACAGACGGCATACAAGTTCATTATTAAAAGGCACATGAAAGTTCACATGTTCAAGACTGCATTTCCGAAAAAAAAAAGAAAAAAAAACGCATTTCAATTTTTTGATGTTTATGATCAAACGTCTCTCCTGTGAAGTAGTGACACGCGGCATACATCTAGTTTCCTGAAACGGGGTCACCTATGGTATTCTAGACAATATGGTATCTTACTGACCTGAACCAAACACATTTCTGCTTCGCCCTGCAACACTTCCTGTCTGGGTGTTGTGCGCATGTGAAGAGCTGAATGACCGGTTAATTTCTGCTTCGCGCTGCAACACTTCCTGTCTGGGTGTTGCGTGCATGTGAAGAGCTGAATGACAGGTTCATTTTTAGAAGCGCTGTGCACAGGCACAAACGTTTGTTTAATTTACTCTAAATGAAAGTCTACTGAAGTGAGATTTTGTCCTTGTGTTTTCGTGGCTATTGACATTTTTTTGTTCTCAAGCTAGGTTGTTATTCTATGTTGGAGTTTTAACTGCTAGGGATACTAGTCAGACTATGGTTGGAGTCCAAACACAAAGTAGACAACCCTCAGCCCTAAACCCTCAGCCTTTGAATGACATTTTACATCGTCACATCCAAGTGTACCTCAGCTATGTTGACTAAATGACACTTCAAGGCCACCAGTTTGACACATGACTACAGTTTGCATTGAATTGTGGGTCATATCAACCCCACAAGCGATTAAAGTAGTTCACTTGCTCCCTCGAGCTGAATCGACGGCCGAGGGGGTAACGTGTGTGTGAATTGGACCTCTACTTAAGATGGCAATCAAACTGCATCTGGTTTCGACAGGGATTCCCCCCCGAGGGAAGTGGCTAGCGCGAGGGCTGGGGGGGGGGGGGTAAAATGTGTTTGGACTGCAGCCCTCTATCTCACAGGCACAAACAAGACAAGTCCCATTAGCACTTTAACCTCCTACCCTTAAGAAAGGGACAGGTGAACGAACATTGGTTAAAAGACTTAGATCACAAAAAATGAAATTAAACAATACACCAAATGACATCTTACTAGTAATACATGTATTGTTTTAGAAACATTACAATTATATAATGGATGTTTGTCTGTTCTCATTAAGATGAAAAAGTTTTGTTTAACTAATTAAGTTGATGTAATTATGACTGTATTTGTCTCAGAAATACACCAATGACTTTAAAAAGCATTGCAAATTACCTAGATCCACGTTGGCATATCAACAAATAAAAAAATAAGCATTTTACATTTTGGGACGATTTATGTTCAGTTGAAATTGCACTTTGGGACAGTGACGGAAAAAGTTAGTCGCGAGCCCTGCCTGCAGCACTGGGTAACCCTGAGAGATGGCAGTAGGCTCCTTCGGCATCTCAAGGTTAATCTGGTGGCTCCAATGGCTTCCTGGTTTAGAACAGTGTTTCTCAACTCCGCTCCTCCAGTACCCCCAGCAGCACATGTCCCGGGCAAACTAGCCTAGTAAAACAACTCCGCTCCTCCAGTACCCCCAACAACACATGTCCCGGGCAAACTAGCCTAGTAAAACAACTCCGCTCCTCCAGTACCCCCAACAACATGTCCCGGGCAAACTAGCCTAGTAAAACAACTCCGCTCCTCCAGTACCCCCAGCAGCACATGTCCCGGGCAAACTAGCCTAGTAAAACAACTCCGCTCCTCCAGTACCCCCAGCAGCACATGTCCCGGGCAAACTAGCCTAGTAAAACAACTCCGCTCCTCCAGTACCCCCAACAACATGTCCCGGGCAAACTAGCCTAGTAAAACAACTCCGCTCCTCCAGTACCCCCAACAACATGTCCCAGGCAAACTAGCCTAGTAAAACTCAACTCCACCATGTACTTCACATCAACAGAGTTGAGCGGAGACGAGAGTATGGACTGTATTTCCGACTACATCGAGTCGCTGACAGTTGATACCTGTAAAAATGAAAATTCTTTAACCCTTACCTTTATAATAAAATGTTAATCTAATACAACCACCGACCGTTTCCTCGTATTAACTGACAGCGACTAGATGTAGTCGGAGGTACACTCCGCCCACTCTCGTCTCCGCTCAACTACGTTGATGTGAAGTTACAGACAAACATCTGGACAAACATCTGGACAAACATACAGACAAACATACAGACAAACATAGCTGATTCAACTCATCGAAGGCTTGATGACTAGCTAACAACTTGAATAAGGTGTCCGGGGCTACAATTTTTTTTAAATTAAAAGGTGAACTGTTGGGGGTACTGGAGGCCTGGAGTTGAGAAACACTGGGTTAGAGCATGGTGCTGGTTGTGGGTTTGATTCCCCCCTCTCCTGCTGGTTGTGGGTTTGATTCCCCCCTCTCCTGCTGGTTTCTTACCTTTAGGAGCCAGGTTGAGCATGTCTCCAGCATTCAGTGAGAGCTCCTCCTCCGACGCAGCTGTGAAGTCATACTCCGCCCTGGCAACCACATGGTCATCCTCCCCACTAGCCCAGTTGGTGACTGCATAGGGATTTAATCAATCAAAATGTAATTATATAGTCCTTGTAGGGAATATTAATGAAGTAAAAATGTAAAAACATCCTTTTGGTAAGGTGCTGACTAACGTAACAAACAAAATGCATGTAGCATACTTCTCTTTCTTATGAGCATACACAGAGCCAGAGTAGCAGTGTATGTTCAGATTAACCCTGACCCATCTGTTTGAGGTCGTGAAACTGTGGTTAACAGACAGGCAGTCAGAGAGACAAAGGATATACAGGAGAGCCCACACACAGACAGTAAGGGGCCTCACCGCTCTCCTCGGGCCCCTGGGCGGAGCTCAGCAGCTTCCAGATGAGATAGGGCCCTCCTAGGACCACAGCCAGAAAAAGGAAGATGGGCCACGACTTGACCGCTCCGGCTCTGGGGTCTTCCATTGCGGCTCCAGCACCTCTGGTCGCAAGAACAGCTCCTTCACTGTCTGCCCACAGGTCCTCCACCTCACCGTCACGCCTCAGCCCCAGCATCCTCTGTATGCGGCGGTACAGGTAGCGCAGGGTGCGCACCAGGGCAAAGGCCGACAGAACCTTAGTAAAGTGCATCCGTAACCGTGTCAGGTGGTTGGCTACATCCAGCACGGCTCGGAAGCTGTTGTAGACGGCCGAGAAGGTGGCGTCCATCATCATACTGACCGAGGTGAAGGCCTGGACGATGCTCTCGATGGACTGGAAGGCGCCACGGCTGCTCTCCTCTGCCTGTTGGACAAACCGACTGGGCGCCACGTCTTCACCACCGGTTTGGCCGAAGCGGCTGTAGCCCAGGCTCCCACCAAGGCCACCACCGAGCCCCCCTCCCATGCCATAGCCACCACTGTAGGGACTGTAGGGGCTGTATGCTCCACCGTAGAGGCTGGAGCTACCATAGGGGTTGTGTGAGGAGCCAGGGAAGGAGCCGTAGGAGGGACGGTAGGGCTGGATGGACTGGACAGGGCGAGGGGGGACAGGGGGCACCATGCGGGTCAAGACGGGAGGACCTGCGGGACCAGAGAGGCCGGAGGTGGAGGGACCTGGTGGGGCAAAGTCAGTTGACCTGGTGGATTGGAAAGAGGGGCATAACTTATAAAACAGTGAACATTCAAATCAATCACGTGTTCGTGTTGTCAAAATGTTAAAAATAAAAACGCCTCAACTAGTTTCCTTTGGTTTCGTAGTTAAAGAGAAGTCTGAGCACTCTAGGTGTGTTTAACGTAGTGCAATGGGTTACGTCTATTAGCTAACGTTAGCTAGATAACAAACAAACGACATGCCAGTCACAGGTAACGACGTTAGCTAACTAACGTTACAATAACTAGATTGGAACTCGGTGGGCACTTTTGGTTGAGTTATTATCCAATAACAGTCCAATACTAAACTATTGTCAAATATAGAAATCTAGCTAGTTCTGTCCGTTAGGCAAACGCAAAACAACAAGCTCCGACCTAGTTAGGGCCTGGGCCTAGATAAGAGGCTAACGCTAGCTAGCTAACTCATACATAGTTAGTCAAGTAAGCAATAACTTGTTTACCGATAGTTAACTGGTGCACTCATGGCTGCTCCTGGAATCCGCCTTTCCCACGGTTTAGGAGGAGGCTGCGATGCCATCGTACAAATTGTCTGAAGTTACACCGTTTTTAACCGTTTTTCCTTCACTTCCCCGTAGTAACTAGCAAATTGCTACCGATCTAGCTCCATGGCTGACTCCTGTGTGCCAGACCAAAATAATCAATAAGACGATACGGAAAACGTTTTAAACAATACATAATTGGTTTAAAAGCATAAAGTCAGAGAGGATGTATTTTATAACGCATTTGATATTGTATTTTCATTCTTGCTGGGCAAGTTTAACGTCTCTGAAGTCAGCAACTTTGTTGTATCTTTTCGGCGTTGATTAGTAGAGCCTAGAGGGCTCTGGCTCCATTGCATTATTCCGTTCCAAGTCGTCCCGAGGCTGATGGAGATAATACTAAAGTATCGAAGATGAGGTGGGACAGTTTTTTCAACTGAGAGAACTGGGAGCGAAAATACGCAACACCATTGGTGTATTTGCCTGACAGAACCAATACTAATACAACTTTTGTCACATTTATTGTCCATGTCAAATGATCTCAATCGTTAATTTTTTTTAAATATAAAACGAGGTCTATTTTTTAAAATATAGATCATTGTATTATTTATGATATTCTGAATGCCAGACTGCTATTTTACTGCTGTTAACAATGCAAAAAAATCGAGACAATACTAATACTGTCCAGAGAAGTGTTTTTTTTCCCTAGACATTTAAAAATCAAACAGACATAATTCACATGTAGAAATAACATTTATTTCAATAAACAGACTGAGCAAACTTGTACAAATATTCAGGAATTTATTCAGGAATCAAATTACAGAGATAAAGATTAAGGGTTTGGATTGAACCAATTTCAAAGATTGTTTATTTCACTTTACCTTGTTTAAGAAAACAATAAATGGGGTAGTTAAAAAAACCCCAATTATGATGAAGTTATACATACTGTACATTCACCTTTCCTGTCCTCCATTAGAAAACCAAACTGATAAACGTTAACGTGCGTATGAATAGATCATTATGTGATTTAGTACTGAAATGAATAGATCATTATGTGATTTAGTACTGAAATGCACCCCAAAAGGCTTTAGTAGGTTGACATGGGGGAAACAATTATTCTGCCGTTTCAATATCCGAATAACAAAACACACAATGGTTAAAGTCAAAGTTGAATCTCTGTCTTATGAAATCATTACATGGGTAAATGTCATTCATTGTTTTGAGATCAAGTTATTTAGCTTTAGGTGATAAAGGAAAATGATCTAGTTCTTATTCTGACTGTAGAACTTCTAGTGAAATCTTGTAGTAAGTCTCTGCAGTAAGATTTGTTCTTCAGACTAACATTTATAAGGATAGCTAATAACTCAGCCGCAAGAATGAACAGTAATGGTGAGCTGGGACATCCTTGACGAATTCCTCTCTTCACGTCAAATCATTTAGATGTTCCATGTTGAAGAGATACTGAACTATTATTACCATCATATAACATTCCAATCACCTTTACACCGTTTTCACCTAAACCTACATATTCCAATGTTTGTAACATACATGGGTGTTCAATCAGATCAAAAGCTTTATAAAAATAAATTAAATAAAAAATAAAACCATCATCAATCATATGTCTGTAATCTAATAGGTCAGATTGAGTATCACTTAATAATGTCATGCCCTCTTTCAGTCTGTTAGCAATCACATGGGTGAACACCTTGTCATCTACATTAAGTCATCTACATTAAGTCATCTACATTAAAGTCACAGGGCGCAAGGCGCAATGAAACCCTTGTTTCATTGTTGGCATTAGACCATTATTTGGTTGGGGGACCCCCCCACCAAGCGGGCAAAACATTTTAGTGGCCCCCCTCTTGACTGCGGAGAGAACATTTTTAGTTTTAAAGCTAATTTATTACAATTCTACACGTTTTGCCAATGGGTCGAGAGAAAATGTAGCAATTTTATAAAAAAATTATCCAGTTTTACTTATTTTGCAATAGGGCAGAGAAAGTTTTTTGCAGTTTTAAAGCTAATTTCCTTAAATTCTACCAATTTTGCCGTTGAGAGAAAGTTTTGCTGTTTTAAAGCTAATTTCCTGCAATTTTACGCATTTTGCCATGACTTATGCTATGATATCTGAGTGAGAGTATCTAACAAAATCAGTGGGGGCCCCCTGGATATCAGGGCTACAGATTTCGACACCAACAAATTGAGGCTGTTCTGAGGGCAAAAAGGGGGAGGGAGGTGTTCTTAATGTTTTGTACACTCAGTGTATATATTTTTGGGGGGAGCCCTATACGACAGCTTATGTCGCTTATGCCTGGAGCCTGCCCTGCGTAAAATCTTTCACTCCCAATAACCTTTCTGCTGCTGCTGCTTTTATCTTCTGTGACTTCCTCCATCTGTGCAGTAGGCTACAGTTAATTATCATAGAAATGAACACCAAGAAACCAACCTTGCTAAAACACCAACTGTCCGGGTCACTCAGTCCTGGCCTACTACTTACTGGTATCCTCTCATGATCCCTCACCCATGGCCCATCACCCATGTCACGTTCTGCACTGCTCGAACCCTGGAAACCTTAACCTGTCTCATAGCCAAGGCAGCCAATACCTGTCTCACTCGCACAGGACATTTCTGATCCCCAGCAAAATGGTCTCCCCCCACAATTGCAACAAACTACTTTCTCCTCAGAAATTACACACTCCTTTGTCCCATGCCCTCTTGCACACTTCTCACATCTAGGAATCTCCCTCCTACACACTGCTGCAACATGAGTGGCCATAACCATTGGCACCTGAAACACAGTATGGGGTTCGGAACAAACGGTCTCATGGGATAACTAACATCTCCTAGCATGACTTTATCAGGCAAACACTCAATCAAAATACAAAAGGATAGACATGGTCTCCTCAGTCTCGTCCTCACCACAGGGTCTTCTTCTCACCAAACGGCGTGTATCAGACACCAGGGATCCTCAACTTCAGTTGATCCATCTCCCTACTCAAAGCCATGGAGGGATTATTTAATAAAGCACTGATATTGTATTTGTAATCCAGCTGAGCAAGCTTCACTTCTCTGACATTAACTTTGGCTGTAGCATTTTGGTGTCAATAACAGTTTTTTTTAAATAGCTTCGGTGCGTTTTTAAGATGTAAAGTAGTATATTTTCAAAACTGTAAGTACAAAACTCTAAACTGAGAACACTTGTAATGCCCCCTGTCTTATGTTCAGAACCTTTGATTGTGCATTCATTTGAGGTGAACACATCTTTCACCCCTGAGTCATTCATGAAGAGTTGTCTGTGAAATATCCTGAGAACATCGTTTAGTCAGTATTTAGCTATAACTTGACACGCAGAATTGTTTTTTACAAACCATATTTTTTTGTATCCGATGGCAGATCGTGAGCATGTTGTATGTCAGTCTTACAGTTTCATTAAGATTATAACGTACATACATAGAACCATCAGATAAAGGGGTTTTGATGGGGTATTGTAAAGCAGTTGGTTAATGTATTGGTGTAGCATTGGATTAGCACGGTGTGTGCATTCCATTGTTCAAGATCACCTTTTCTATGTGACTTGGCAGCTAATACAGAATCAGCTGTTTCTCTACTTGACAACATTCAGATAATGTGTGGAATATATATGATTTGGTTTGAAAACTTCTAACATAAATTGATGTATATTGATACATTTATGATGTAAAAATATCGAACGTTACAGTGTTCAGCAGTTATCAAACTATATACGTTAACGAGGCACTCCCATCCATTAATATGCAGATGATACAGTCTCAGCTGGCTCCACCCCGGATTTTATGTTAAACGCTCTACAACAAAGCTTTCTTAGTGTCCAACAAGCTTTCTCTACCCTTAACCTTGTTCTGAACACCTCCAAAACAAAGGTCATGTGGTTTGGTTCTCCCACAGGTGTGATTACTACCTCTGAGGGTTTAGAGATTGAGGTAGTCACCTCATACAAGTACTTGGGAGTATGGCTAGACGGTACACTGTCCTTCTCTCAGCACATATCAAAGCTGCAGGCTAAAGTTAAATCTAGACTTGGTTTCCTATATCGTAATCGCTCCTCTTTCACCCCAGCTGCCAAACTAACCCTGATTCAGATGACCGTCCTACCCATGCTAGATTACGGAGACATAATTTATAGATCGGCAGGTAAGGGTGCTCTCGAGCAGCTAGATGTTCTTTACCATTCGGCCATCAGATTTGTCACCAATGCTCCTTTTTGGACACATCACTGCACTCTATACTCCTCTGCAAACTGGTCATCTCTGTAAACCCATCGCAAAACCCACTGGTTGATACTTATTTAGGCCTCACTCCCCCCATCTGAGATTTCTACTGCAGCCCTCATCCTCCACATACAACACCCGTTCTGCCAGTCACATTCTGTTAAAGGTCCCCAAAGCACACACATCCCTGGTTCGCTCCTCTTCTCAGGTCACTGCAGCTAGCGACTGGAACGAGCTGCAACAAACACTCAAACTGGACAGTTTTATCTCCATCTCTTCATTCAAAGACTCAACCATGGACACTCTTACTGACAGTGGTGGCTGCTTTGTATGATGTATTGTTGTCTCTACCTTCTTGCCCTTTGTGCTGTTGTCTGTGCCCAATAATGTTTGTACCGTGTTTTGTGGTGCTACCATGTTGTGTTCCTACCATGCTGTGTTGCTGCCTTGCTATGTTGTTGTCTTAGGTCTCTCTTTATGCAGTGTTGTCTCTCTTGTTGTTATGTGTGTTTTGTCCTATATTTATATTGTATTTATTTTTTATTTTTAATCCCAGGCCCCCATCCCCCCAGAAGGCCTTTTGCCTTTTGGTTTGTCGTCATTGTAAATAAGAATTTGTTCTTAACTGACTTGCCTAGTTAAATATAATAAATACATAATCCTGGTTCAGTAGTTAATCCATTTTGAGCAGTTTGATTAAGTGATAGTTAAATGTATTATAAGCAAATTACAAGAAAATCATATCAAAAGTAAAATGAATATTGCATTTTGAAAAGTGGATACTGAATATGTATTGAAATTGAAAGAGTGATTTGGTGCAGTGAACAAGTGATATTGTGAATTTGTTTGTTGTACTCAGTCAATTGAAAATGTGCTTGGAGTTTTGAAATGCGAGCCATTTTGATAATCTATTTAGATGTTTAACCTTAGTGTTCTGAAAATGTACAACGTACTTGAGAAAATTGCACTGAAGTGATTAACTTTTTGTCTTTTCTTGAGGATGTCAGTTCCATCAAAGATGTGGCTCCATTGCATTATTCCCTTTCAGCCAGTAGGGGTCGCCCTGAGGCTGATGGAAATTATACTGAAGTATCAAAGGTGGGGGAGTTTTATCAACTGGGAGAGATAATACACAATTTAGATGAAACAACCATTGGTGTATTTGACTGACAGAATCCATACTAAGATTACCCAATTCAAAACATTTGATCAACATTTAGCAGATGTATTGTTCATGTCAAATGATCTCCATCATCACGTTTCTATAAAACAAGGTCTATTTAAGAAAAAAACATAGATCATTGTATTATTTATTGGTTTCCTGAATGTCAGACTGCGATTTTACTTGGTTTTCTGTAAGCAAAATCAAGACAATACTGTCCAGAGAAGTGTTTTAGTAGTTGTGCAGAAGAGCCATGGTCGTGTGTACAGTAGTTCCCCTTTAACAGTGCTCCTGTAACAGTAAAAGCAGAAGTGAGCCATACAGTGTGTGTATGGTGCATGATGTCTGCTTGACTATTGTGAGAGGACTGACGCTGTGACCTCAAAGACAGAAGCACGGCTCTTCTACAGCCTAGTGAGACGGATGATGATGTGTCATGTGTGGTTTTAACAGGTGCCGTGTAATATCAAAATCAAATAACATTTTATTGGTTACGTACACATATTAGCAGATGTTATTGCAGGTGCAGCATAATGTTTGTGTTCCTAGCTCCAACAGGGCAGTACTACCGAGCTAAATGCTAAATGCTAGTACTACCGAGCTAAATGCTAAATGCTAGTACTACCTAGCTAAATCCTTATCTTTTAATGGAACCTTTATATAACTAGGCAAGTCAGTTAAGAAAAAAATCTTATTTACAATGACGGCCTACCAAAAGGCAAAAGGACTCCTGCGGCGATGGGGGCTGGGATAAAAAATAAATATAAATATAGGACAAAATACACATCACGACAAGAGAGACAACACAACACTATATAAAGAGAGACCTAAGACAACAACATAGCATGGCAGCAACACATGACAACACAGCATGGTAGCAACACAACATGACAACAACATGGTAGCAACGCAACACGGCGGCAGCACAACATGGTAGCACCACAAAACATGGTACAAACATTATTGGGCACAGACAACAGCACAAAGGGCAAGAAGGTAGAGACAACAATGCATCACGTGAAGCAGCCACAACTGTCAGTAAGAGTGTCCATGATTGAGTCTTTGAAAGAAGAGATTGAGATAAAACTGTCCAGTTTGAGTGTTTGTTGCAGCTCGTTCCAGTCGCTAGCTGCAGTGAACTGAGAAGAGGAGCGAACCAGGGATGTGTGTGCTTTGGGGACCTTTAACAGAATGTGACTGGCAGAACGGGTGTTGTATGTGGAGGATGAGGGCTGCAGTAGATATCTCAGATGGGGGGAGTGAGGCCTAAGAGGGTTTTATAAATAAGCATCAACCAGTGGGTCTTGCGACAGGTATAAAGAGATTACCAGTTTACAGAGGAATATAGAGTGCAGTGATGTGTCCTAAAATGAGCATTGGTGGCAAATCTGACGGCCGAATGGTAAAGAACATCTAGCTGCTCGAGAGCACCCTTACCTGCCTATGTATAAATTACGTCTCCATAATCTAGCATGGGTAAAATGGTCATCAGAATCAGGGTTAGTTTGACAGCTGTGATGAAAGAGGAGCGATTACGATAGAGGAAACTAAGTCTAGATTTAACTTTAGACTGCAGCTTTGATATGTGCTGAGAGAAGGACAGTGCACCGTCTAGCCATACTCCCAAGTACTTGTATGAGGTGACTACCTCAATCTCTAAACCCTCAGAGGTAGTAATCACACCTGTGGGAGAACCAAACCACATGACCTTTGTTTTGGAGGTGTTCAGAACAAGGTTAAGGGCAGAGAAAGCTAATTGGACACTCAGAAAGCTTTGTTGTAGAGCGTTTAACATAAAATCCGGGGTGGAGCCAGCTGAGACTGTATCATCTGCATATAAATGGATGAGAGAGCTTCCTACTGCTTGAGCTATGTTATTGATGTAAATTGAGAAGAGCGTGGAGCCTAGGATGGAGAGTTGGGGTACTCCCTTGGTGACAGGCAGTGGCTGAGACAGCAGATGTTCTGACTTTATACACTGCACTCTTTGAGAGAGGTAGTTAGCCAACCAGACCAAAGACCCCTCAGAGACACCAATACTCCTTAACCTGGCCCACAAGAATGGAATGGTCTACCATATCAAAATATTTGGTCAAGTCAACATAAATACCTAACTAAATACCTAACTAAATGCTTGTGTTTCTAGCTACAACAGTGCAATAATACCTAACTAAATGCATGTGTTTCTAGTTCCAACAGTGCAATAATATCTAACTAAATGCTTGTGTTTCTAGCTCCAACAGTGCAATAATACCTAACAATACAAAACAATACACAATAATCCCCAAAATAAAAAGAAAGGAATTAAGAAATATCAGAAAGAGCAACGTCAGAGTCCAGAATTTAAATATATATGTACGATGATGGTGTGTATAGACAGTATGGACAGTATATGAATAGAAAATGTGTACAGCAGTAGTTGTATAGGATGAACCTTGACTAGAATACAGTATATACATATGAAGTGGGTAAAACAGTATGTAAACATTAAGTGACCAGTGTTCAATAGCTACGTACATAGGGCAGCAGTCTCTAAAACCGGGTGGACACTACATAACTTTAATCTAACATTACTGAGCGTCTCACTTTAAACTACCATCTTTCCTGTAGTTTGTTGTGTTGTTGCCAACGTAGTGGTGGGCACACTAAACGATGTGACACAGACAGGAAGTCACACACTACATGATTATTCACTTGGATGTGATGATTCTTGATACCACGCTGTCTCGTGAAAAACAATGTTGTGATTAGATTGTAACGTGGCTACGATGAGCTGTGGCTCAAAGCAGACTCAGAAACGTTCAATCAGACATTCACTACATGATTATTCACTTGGTTAACGTAGCTACGATGAGCTGTGGCTCAAAGCAGACTCATAGACGTTCAGTCAGACATTCACGCTGCCATCCAGAGTTGAAATATCTATACATGTTGAATTGAATAACGTTGATTGAAATATTCAGAGCTGGAAGGATTTTACACTTTAGCTTTGGTTATAAGCAAGTGCAAACTCATACCAGTATTAGTCATTAGTCCTGGTCTAGTCTATATATTCATACCAGTAGTAGTAGTCATTAGTCCTGCTCTAGTCTATATATTCATACCAGTAGTAGTCATTAGTCCTGCTCTAGTCTATATATTCATACTAGTATTAGTCATTAGTCCTGCTCTAGTCTATATATTCATACCAGTATTAGTCATTAGTCCTGCTCTAGTCTATATATTCATACTAGTATTAGTCATTAGTCCTGCTCTAGTCTATATATTCATACCAGTAGTAGTCATTAGTCCTGCTCTAGTCTATATATTCATACCAGTATTAGTCATTAGTCCTGGTCTAGTCTATATATTCATACTAGTAGTAGTAAGTATCAGTCCTGGTCTAGTCTATATATTCATACCAGTAGTAGCCATTAGTCCTGCTCTAGTCTATATATTCATACCAGTAGTAGCCATTAGTCCTGCTCTAGTCTATATATTCATACTAGTAGTAGTAAGTATCAGTCCTGGTCTAGTCTATATATTCATACCAGTAGTAGTAAGTATCAGTCCTGGTCTAGTCTATATATTCATACCAGTATTAGTCATTAGTCCTGCTCTAGTCTATATATTCATACTAGTAGTAGTAAGTATCAGTCCTGGTCTAGTCTATATATTCATACCAGTAGTAGCCATTAGTCCTGCTCTAGTCTATATATTCATACCAGTAGTAGCCATTAGTCCTGCTCTAGTCTATATATTCATACTAGTATTAGTCATTAGTCCTGCTCTAGTCTATATATTCATACTAGTAGTAGTAAGTATCAGTCCTGGTCTAGTCTATATATTCATACCAGTAGTAGCCATTAGTCCTGCTCTAGTCTATATATCCATACCAGTAGTAGTCATTAGTCGTGCTCTAGTCTATATATTCATACCAGTAGTAGTCATTAGTCCTGCTCTAGTCTATATATTCATACTATTAGTATTAGTCATTAGTCCTGCCCTAGTCTATATATTCATACTAGTATTAGTCATTAGTCCTGCTCTAGTCTATATATTCATACCAGTAGTAGTCATTAGTCCTGCTCTAGTCTATATATTCATACCAGTAGTAGTCATTAGTCCTGCTCTAGTCTATATATTCATACTATTAGTATTAGTCATTAGTCCTGCCCTAGTCTATATATTCATACTAGTATTAGTCATTAGTCCTGCTCTAGTCTATATATTCATACCAGTACTAGTCATTAGTCCTGCTTTAGTCTATATATCCATACCAGTAGTAGTCATTAGTCGTGCTCTAGTCTATATATTCATACTATTAGTATTAGTCATTAGTCCTGCTCTAGTCTATATATTCATACCAGTAGTAGTCATTAGTCCTGCTCTAGTCTATATATTCATACCAGTATTAGTCATTAGTCCTGCTCTAGTCTATATATTCATACCAGTAGTAGTCATTAGTCCTGCTCTAGTCTATATATTCATACCAGTATTAGTCATTAGTCCTGCTCTAGTCTATATATTCATACCAGTAGTAGTCATTAGTCCTGCTCTAGTCTATATATTCATACCAGTAGTAGTTATTAGTCCTGCTCTAGTCTATATATTCATACCAATAGTAGCCATTAGTCCTGGTCTAGTCTATATATTCATACCAATAGTAGTCATTAGTCCTGCTCTAGTCTATATATTCATACCAATAGTAGTCATTAGTCCTGGTCTAGTCTATATATTCATACTAATAGTAGTAGTCATTAGTCCTGCTCTAGTCTATATATTCATACCAGTAGTAGTCATTAGTCCTGGTCTAGTCTATATATTCATACCAGTATTAGTCATTAGTCATGCTCTAGTCTATATATTCACACCAGTAGTAGTCATTAGTCCTGGTCTAGTCTATATATTCATACCAGTATTAGTCATTAGTCCTGGTCTAGTCTATATATTCTGGTTGATGTGAAACAACGTCATCATCTCACTGGCTTCTTCTCTGACGAGCTCTCATTGGCTGTTGCTGATCACCGTTCTCAAAACGTGTCGTTGCACATCTCACACCTCAAGAGCATTCCAGATTTTGTGCCGATAAAATCAAACATGTTTGAAAATATCAGGACGTCTGGGACGGCTCAAAGACGAGATCCATACCCCTCAGATTGTGTCTCTGACCCGCTTACATCATCAGTGACAGCCGTGCGCCCCAGGAAGGCAGCGACATGGGGGATTTTGTCTCCGATCTCAAAAACTTGTCTGGGACAGCTAAATCGTGGCCAAAGTCGTGTCGTGTACACCCGGCTTAACGTGCAGGGTAGAGTACCGGGTGGTAGCCAGCTAATGACAGTGACTAAGTTCAGGGTAGAGTACCGGGTGGTAGCCAGCTAATGACAGTAACTAAGTTCAGGGCAGGGTACTGAGCGGCAGTCGGCTAGTGACAGTGACTAAGTTCAGGGCAGGGTACTGGGTGGTGGACGGCTAGTGACAGTGACTAAGTTCAGGGCAGGGTACTGGGCGGTGGCCGGCTAGTGACAGTGACTAAGTTCAGGGCAGGGTACTGGGCGGTGGCCGGCTAGTGGTGGTGGCTGTTTAACAGTCCGATGGCCTGGAGATAGAAGCTGTTTCTCAGTCTCTCGGTCCCAGATTTGATGCACCTGTACTGTCTCTGCCTTCTAGATGGTAGTGGGGTGAACAGGCCGTGGCTCGGGTGGCTGAGGTCCTTGATGATATTCTTGTCTTTCCTGTGACACAGAGTGCTGTAGGTGTCCTAGAGGACAGGCAGTGTGACCCGGGTGATGTGTTGGGCTGACCACACCACCCTCTGGAGAGCCCTGCGGTTGCAGATGCTGCAATTGCCATACCAGGCGGTGATACAGCCCGATAGGATGCTCTCAATGGTACATCTGTCTTAGGGGCCAAGCCACATTTCTTCAGCCTCCTGTCTCCTTGTCTGTGATGTGTACACCGAGGAACTTGAAGCTTTCCACCTTCTCCATCAGCAATGTGGATGGTGGCGTGCTTTCTCTGTTGTCTCCTGAAGTCCACGATCATCTCCTTTGTTTTGTTGACGTTGAGTGTGAGGTTATTTTCCTGGCACCACTCCGCCAGGGCCCTCACCTCCTCCCCGTAGGCCGTCTCGTCGTTGTTGGTAGTCAAGCCTACCACTGTAGTGTCGTCTACAAACTTGATGATTGAGTTGGAGGCGTGTGAAGCCACGCAGTCGTGGGTGAACAGGGAGCAGAGGAGAGGGCTGAGCATGCACCCTTGTGGGGCCCCTGTGTTGAGGGTCAGCATAATGTAAGTGTTGTTGCCTACCTTCACCACCTGGGGTCGGCCCGCCAGGACGTCCAGGACCCAGTTGCACAGGGCGGGGTGTGCAGAAAGAGACATCTCTTCTGGTTGTTGAGTATTTGATAAAAGGTGTGAATCTTGAAAGTGCTTTCTGATGTCACTGTTTACGTATATATGTGTGTGAAAGGGAGAGGAGGAGGGAGGGTAGGAGAGAGAGAGAGGTTAGATAGGTAGGTGTGTGTGTTGGTGATGTGTTCTGTATCTATCCCTGTGTTTAACAGGACTGTATCCTCTATGGTGCACACTGTAGCTGCTGGCCATGCATTTCCATCTTGTTGGGATCCCAAATGTAAGGTGGGATTCTAGACTGCGATGTCACTGTGTGGGGGTGTATGAGAATACTGGTGGTGGTCGTGGTGTTTGGGGTTTGGTTCGAAATGTGACCTTTGAGCTCTGTTGGCTTGTCATCCACCCCTTTCCACCTCCTCCTCTCCACTTCCTCCTCTCCCCCTCCTCCACTCACCCACAGCCAATACGTATAGCTGCACATTCACATTCTGCAAAGTGGTTCAAAGTCCCTGGCTACCGGGCAAAAACAAGAGGACCACAATGGAAATAGAAAACAAAAACTGTTATCCT
>NC_074665.1:98359924-98372424 GCF_029448725.1 Salvelinus fontinalis
GGATAGGGTTAAACTTAAGGTTAGGCATTAATACCGAGTGGTTAAGGTCAGGGTTTGGGATAGGGTTAAACTTAAGGTTAGGCATTAATACCGAGTGTTTAAGGTCAGGGTTTGGGATAGGGTTAAACTTAAGGTTAGGCATTAATACCGAGTGGTTAAGGTCAGGGTTTGGGATAGGGTTAAACTTAAGGTTAGGCATTCATTCCGAGTGTTTAAGGTCAGGATTAAGGTTTGCTAGATTGAACCTGCGATGCTCGGAGCCGTAGCTAGCAGTTTAAGCCCATCTTCAACAGGTAACAGACACTCTTGTTGCCCCCTAGTGGAGGGTTGGAAATTGCCATGAAAAGAAAATGCCACACCATAACTTCACTATTCCAGAAATGTCTGGACAGGGAATAGTCCACTGGTGTTTGGGCTGCATCTGTAACGACCATATGTTCTATGTAGGCTACTAAGAGTTCTGAACCCTAGGCTAGCTGTTGAAACATATGTTCTATGTAGGCTACTTAGAGTTCTGAACCCTAGGCTAGCTGTTGAAACATATGTTCTATGTAGGCTACTTAGAGTTCTGAACCCTAGGCTAGCTGTTGAAACATATGTTCTATGTAGGCTACTTAGAGTTCTGAACCCTAGGCTAGCTGTTGAAACATATGTTCTATGTAGGCTACTTAGAGTTCTGAACCCTAGGCTAGCTGTTGAAACATATGTTCTATGTAGGCTACTTAGAGTTCTGAACCCTAGGCTAGCTGTTGAAACATATGTTCTATGTAGGCTACTTACAGTTCTGAACCCTAGGCTAGCTGTTGAAACATATGTTCTATGTAGGCTACTTAGAGTTCTGAACCCTAGGCTAGCTGTTGAAACATATGTTATATGTAGGCTACTAAGAGTTCTGAACCCTAGGCTAGCTGTTGAAACATATGTTCTATGTAGGCTACTTAGAGTTCTGAACCCTAGGCTAGCTGTTGAAACATATGTTCTATGTAGGCTACTTACAGTTCTGAACCCTAGGCTAGCTGTTGAAACATATGTTCTATGTAGTCTACTTAGAGTTCTGAACCCTAGGCTAGCTGTTGAAACATATGTTATATGTAGGCTACTTACAGTTCTGAACCCTAGGCTAGCTGTTGAAACATATGTTCTATGTAGGCTACTTACAGTTCTGAACCCTAGGCTAGCTGTTGAAACATATGTTCTATGTAGGCTACTTAGAGTTCTGAACCCTAGGCTAGCTGTTGAAACATATGCAAAAACACTAGTGAAAATGCTTTTTGAGGGCCAAGGCCTGTTTGAGAAGGAAAAGTATCATTTTACAACAAAAAGGAACCAGAGAGGAGAGTGTTAACAGGTATTGTGCTTTGCATAGATACAATCGGATTCAAACCTCTCTCTCTCTCTCGCTCTTCCCCACCCCTCATGGTGTTTATTGACACAGTAGTGTCTCTGCACTAAAAAAGCTGTGACACAGACCTAAGGAGATAGAAGGAGTGGAGACTCCCGTCAGACAGACAGACAGACAGACAGACAGACAGACAGACAGACAGACAGACAGACAGACAGCTCTTGTTAAAAGCCACAGACCCAGGTAGCATAGCAGCATTTCTCAGCAACTCAATCATCAAAGAGAAAGCTAAAAAGAGTGAAGCAGATTACAGAGTAGGAGTGCTGATCTAGGATCAGGTCCCCCCTGTTCATATCATCTTATTCATTATGATCTAAAGGACACAATTGATTCTAGATCAGTACACAACTTTAAGACTCTTTGTGAATACTGGTAAACACATTATAATAGTAATGATTTAAAAGGCAAAACTGATCCCAAATCAGCTACTCTGAACTTTGTGAATACAGGCCCTGACCTGACTCAACCTCTCCTCAGGGGAAGGGGTGGGCGAGGGAGGTGTATGTGACACAAGGGAAAGAACACAATTTTGTGTTGACATCATCACAATCTTGATGTGTTTGAATCATCCCTCAAGGCCCTACAAATGAAACCTTTTGTGACATTAGCCAGGTTGTCATACAATTGGCAACAGATATTCTTTCAAATATTAAAAAATCTGCATAAAGAATATATGCGCATTTCCACCAAGCGGACTTGTTGAGGATCAAAACCAGTGCGTGATGATGTAGGTCACAACAAAATGTTCTCTTTCTCTTCAGTTTTCATGACCCCAATAACAATCTAATGTTCAATGTGTTTCCATCACATTTTGTTACAAAAAAACCTTCTGCGTAAAATAGAAAATGTTCGTCTGTCTGTCTGAGTATGTGAGTTGTAGCCAGGGCTCTGTGGGTCGGCTCGTCTACATGAAGACATTATGGATAAGAGCAAGAATGTTTTTGTTTGTCTAAACGGCAGTTAAGCATTGATCATCACGTCACCAGTATAAGAACCTCGGCATTTATTGTAACGGAGTACCAAGCTCCTCCTGTGACCTTCCTCCACCCTTTCAAGTTCATCATAACTTCTTTCACATGTAGCCTCATTTAAACTGCATGGTTTCCAGAGTGGTAGTGGAACAATGTCATCACATGACTCCCAAGTTTACTTCGATATGATGGTTATCATATCAATAATTGCGCATAAAAATCCTTTCCACTGCCAATTCCCGCATAATTACCTTGCCTACACAAAAAGATCCCACCATGTCAAACGAACAAATGATCTTTCGGCATGTATATAATTGTACAGTATTTAATAAAAAGCATTATGGGAAAGCTTTATGTGGAGTCATTACATTTGATTTTGGTGCCTCATTTTTTACGTTTAAAAAAAAAGTAACCTTTATTTAACGAGGCAAGTCAGTTAAAAACAAATGATTATTTACAATGACGGCCTTCCGGGGAACAGTGGGCTAAACGGCCTTGTTCAGGGGCAGAACGACCGATTTTTACCTTGTCAGCTAGAGATTGAATCAGCAACCGTTTGGTTACTGTCCCAACGCTCTAACCACTAGGCTACCTGCCGCCGGTCGATGTACCTTCCAGTAACATTAGTTAGGCAATAATGGATTGGACGTTAATAAGATATTTCATTTGTTCATTAGCGGGAAATAGCCTCTTATCACATAGACAGAGGTTCTGACTTATGATCGATTACACTATTTCAGGCTGACAACAAGAAGTGTAAAATGATATATTAAATGAATGTACTGTTTATTTAAAAGGTCACGCACAGTCACATCTAATAAAAACAGAACACTAAAATCTTTCAGAACTGTTTTGTAATTGTTCTTCAATATTAGCTAGCAGAATAGAGGAACCTCTATGCCTAAGCCTTGAATCAACCCACAACCACAATGTGGAAGCCAGACAGCTACATCATGAACAAGTTTGTGTTGTAAATTGCACCCTATTCCATATCAGTGGTGCAAAGTACTTAAGTAAAAAATACTTTAAAGTACTACTTAAGTCATTTTATGGGCTATCTGTACTGTATTATTTATATTTTTGACAACTTTTACTTTTACTTCACTACATTGCTATAGAATATGATGAACTTTTCATTCCATACATTTTGCCTGATACCCAAAGTACTCGTTGTGTTTGAAATGCTCAGCAGGACAGAAAAATGGTCCAATTCACGCACATATCAAGAGAACATCCCTGGTCATCCCCTGCCTCTGATCACCGAGGTAAAGTTAGTTTCAGATTGGATATTCAACGGATATTCGCCTGTAGTTTTCCTTACCTTCACCAACAGCAGTTAGGGACTGTCAATATAGTGACAAACTAATTTAAAAAAAATGTCAATAGCTCTTTCACCATTATTCCTAAAACTTTAAAAACTGGATCTAGCTAACCCGATGGCATAGATACACATTGCCCTCACTTTGTTTTGTCGATTTACAATTTTTGAATTTCAATAGCTCTTTCGTCATATGATCTACTGACTTCAAACAAGGTTCAGAATGTCCACTCAGTGGGCCTACACATTGCACACCCTTTAGTTTGTCCATTTTCATTTCACACGTTTTAACATGAATTTTTCAAACTTTCAATTTCAATAGCTCCTTGGTCATGTGACTTAGTGACTTCGAACAAGGTTCAGAATGTCCACTGACTACCCTTATATAGTCAGTGGACTATAGTTATTGCATTGTACTGGATCTAATACATATTAGCATTTTACATACATTCATAAGTGTAATAATTTGTTACGACATACTCTGAAAAACTCTCTTGGCTGCTGGCTCTGTCACTGTCAGACAGGCGCAGAGCAGACTGAAAGGGGAGGGTAGCTCTTGGCTGTTGGCTCTGTCACTGTCAGACAGGCTCAGAGCAGACTGAAAGGGGAGGGTAGCTCTTGGCTGTTGGCTCTGTCACTGTCAGACAGGCTCAGAGCAGACTGAAAGGGGAGGGTAGCTCTTGGCTGCTGGCTCTGTCACTGTCAGACATGCTCAGAGCAGACTGAAAGGGGAGGGTAGCTCTTGGCTGCTGGCTCTGTCACTGTCAGACAGGCTCAGAGCAGACTGAAAGGGGGAGGGTAGCTCTTGGCTGTTGGCTTTGTCACTGTCAGACATGCTCAGAGCAGACTGAAAGGGGAGGGTAGCTCTTGGCTGCTGGCTCTGTCACTGTCAGACAGGCTCAGAGCAGACTGAAAGGGGAGGGTAGCTCTTGGCTGCTGGCTCTGTCACTGTCAGACAGGCGCAGAGCAGACTGAAAGGGGAGGGTAGCTCTTGGCTGCTGGCTCTGTCACTGTCAGACAGGCGCAGAGCAGACTGAAAGGGGAGGGTAGCTCTTGGCTGCTGGCTCTGTCACTGTCAGACAGGCTCAGAGCAGACTGAAAGGGGAGGGTAGCTCTTGGCTGCTGGCTCTGTCACTGTCAGACAGGCGCAGAGCAGACTGAAAGGGGAGGGTAGCTCTTGGCTGTTGGCTCTGTCACTGTCAGACAGGCTCAGAGCAGACTGAAAGGGGAGGGTAGCTCTTGGCTGCTGGCTCTGTCACTGTCAGACAGGCTCAGAGCAGACTGAAAGGGGAGGGTAGCTCTTGGCTGCTGGCTCTGTCACTGTCAGATATGCTCAGAGCAGACTGAAAGGGGAGGGTAGCTCTTGGCTGCTGGCTCTGTCACTGTCAGACAGGCGCAGAGCAGACTGAAAGGGGAAGGGTAGCTCTTGGCTGCTGGCTCTGTCACTGTCAGACAGGCGCAGAGCAGACTGAAAGGGGAGGGTAGCTCTTGGCTGCTGGCTCTGTCACTGTCAGACAGGCGCAGAGCAGACTGAAAGGGGAGGGTAGCTCTTGGCTGCTGGCTCTGTCACTGTCAGACAGGCGCAGAGCAGACTGAAAGGGGAGGGTAGCTCTTGGCTGCTGGCTCTGTCACTGTCAGACAGGCGCAGAGCAGACTGAAAGGGGAGGGTAGCTCTTGGCTGTTGGCTCTGTCACTGTCAGACAGGCTCAGAGCAGACTGAAAGGGGAGGGTAGCTCTTGGCTGTTGGCTCTGTCACTGTCAGACATGCTCAGAGCAGACTGAAAGGGGAGGGTAGCTCTTGGCTGCTGGCTCTGTCACTGTCAGACATGCTCAGAGCAGACTGAAAGGGGAGGGTAGCTCTTGGCTGCTGGCTTTGTCACTGTCAGACAGGCGCAGAGCAGACTGAAAGGGGAGGGTAGCTCTTGGCTGTTGGCTCTGTCACTGTCAGACAGGCTCAGAGCAGACTGAAAGGGGAGGGTAGCTCTTGGCTGCTGGCTCTGTTACTGTCAGACATGCTCAGAGCAGACTGAAAGGGGAGGGTAGCTCTTGACTTGAACCACAGGGGCTCTCTGTTAAGAGAGAGTCATCCAAAAGGCACAGACACACCCCTTGACTTTCAATTGGCACCCTTGACCTGTATGTATTCTCTCCTGATTGGTCTCCGTGGTGCTTAAGTCAATGGGAACTCCGTTGCCGGCTCCATCATGAAGTTTTTACACAGTCTGACTAAAGTGCCAGAGGTATGAGGAGAGACCGATTAATTGGCATGGCCTATCAACTCCCGCACAATGTAAATAGTCCGGGTAACCATTGGTTACCTGTTCAGAAGTCTTATGGCTTGGGGGTAAAAACTGTTGAGAAGCATTCTTCTCCAACACTGTGTTTTTGCATTATTTAAACCAAATTGAACATGTTCATTATTTATTGAGACTAAATAGATTTTATTTATGTGTTATATTAAGTTAAAATGAAAGTGTTCATTGTTCATTCAGTATTGTTGTACTTGTCATTATTACAAATATATATATAAAAATCAGCCGTTTTAATCGGTATCGGCTTTTTTGGTCCTCCAATAATCGGCATCGGTATCGCCGTTGAAAAATCATAATCGGTTGACCTCTAGGAGACACATCCTCCTTTGTATTTATGGGAACAAACATTTCCTAACACTTTGGATCCTATTCTTGGACAGTTAGAAGACACAATGCGTCAATACTTTGCCCTTTTCCTTTATGGTTGATATTAACGATGAAAGGAGATATTATCAGTCTCTCTCCTATTGTGTACCGCTGTTAAATACTGTGGCAAAATATTTTAAAAAACAGGGGTAATAAGTACTTAGAACTACCAATTATTATGGATAAATACTAACGAAAAGGGTTAACACTGGACTGAACCCCCTAATTGTCAAACTAATATTAATGTACAACAATATAGAAGACACATGACTAGAGGTTACGCAATATGGGTGTACATCCACTGCACGCTTCTTAGGTGTGTAATTGACATGACCAAGGAGCTATTGACATTTTTAAACTATAAAAAACGTACGTTACACTGCATGATTTTACAGTACACAAACAAGAGTGTACAATATATAAGGCTAGTCCGTGGACATTCTGAACCTTGTTTGAAGTCAGTAGGTCACATGACCAAGGAGCTATTGACATTTTTAAGTTTGAGAAATTCATGTAAAAACGTGTGAGATGAAAATGAACAAACCAAAGGGTGTGCAATATAGAAGGGTAGTCAGTGGACATTCTGAACCTTGTTTGAGGCAAGTAGGTCACATGACCAAGGAGCTATCGAAATTCGAATATAAAAAAAGTTTGTACTTTGTTTACGCTCCCTAACTAATTCAACTAGGAATAGAAAATGCTGCTCACATTTCCACATGTTTATTAGCTTTGGAAAGTGAATTAATGTCCAAATCGTGAAAATAAAATCTGTGCATGGTTGTGCACAATTTTTTCTACATCATGACACTTATTTGGAGTCTGTGGCTCAAGTGGTTTGAAAGCTATTGAGGTTTGTAAGTGCGAATATCTGTTGAATATCCAACTTTAAACTGTCTTTACCTCGGTCCTCTGATCTGACTCACTAAACACAAATGCGTTGTTTATAAATTACGTCTGAGTGTTGGAGTGTGTTCCTGCCTATTGTAAAATAAAAAAATAAACAAGAAAATGGTGCCGTCTGGTTTGCTTGATATAAGGAATTTGAAATGATTTCTATTTTTACTTTTGACAAGTACATTTGAGCAATTACATATACTTTTGATACTTAAGTATATTTAAAAGCAAATACGTTTAGACTTTTACTCAAACAGTATTTTACCGGGTGACTTTCACTTTTACTTGAGTCATTTTCTATTAAGGTATATTTGTTTTTACTACAGTTTGACAATTGGGTACTTTCCCCACCACTGTGCACTACTTTTGACCAGAGCCCAACGAGGCTTCAACTCTATAGGCCCTGGTCAAAAGTAGTGCACTACATAGGGAATAGGGTACCATTTGGGATGCACAATAAAATAAAAAAAGTGTTTTAAAAAGCATGACTGGAAATTTGGACAGTGGGGTGGTTAAAAACACTGTATCCATTTACCAGAACACCCAGCATTGCATCACCACAGATGACTATTGCCCCATCCAAAGACAGGAATGGTGAACACTGGTTTACTGTAAATCATGCAATAGGCAACTTTAAGGCAAAAAAAAAAAAGTGAGCATGAATATAACCACAGTAGAGCTACGGGATTGGCTGTCCGGCCTCCAGAAAGGACCCGTGTCTAACAAGGACAGAGTCACGAGGACAACATCTTGCTATTGGTTAAAGATACTGTAAACATTGTTACATTAGGGCCGCCCTGTAATGATCTTTCATATTTCATATCTTAGATCAAAGGAGAAGATGCACTTTAAATTATTAGGCTCAAATGTCATTAAAAAGTTACAAGAATCAGGGAAAATATAATATGTCGCCTGACACAATTAAGTAAAATTTTAGTTTCAGAGATTATGGCAAATATGAAATACTGATTATTTCGTCCACTGGAAATGAGTACTAAGTATGTTGTTTCCCATTCGATACAATCAATTGCAAACTTGTCTGCAATAAAATAAAGATTTTTATTAAGAATTAATTGCATAAAACATTTAGGAAAATACCACAGAAACATCATCAGCTTACAAAATGTTGTTCATGAAAATAATAACAAAACTTTTTACGACAAAAAACCATCAACATTTATAAACCATACATACAGTATTTATAAACCATACATACAGTATTTATAAACCATACATACAGTATTTATAAACCATACATACAGTATTTATAAACCATACATACAGTATTTATAAACCATACATACAGTATTTATAAACCATACATACAGTATTTATAAACCATACATACAGTATTTATAAACCATACATACAGTATTTGGGTAAATTATGACATGAAAAGTAACTGATGCATTTGATGTGGAACCACGGTCAGCATCCCAAAGTGCACCATATCCCCTATACCGTGCACTAGTTTTGATCAGAGCCCTAATATAGTGCACTAGGGAATAGGGTGCCATTTGGAATGTCCCGTAGTGTTGATCACATCACAATGCTCTGAGAACTCTGAGATAGACAGCACACGTGATTATTAATATGACATAGCCATTACCAGGGAATACCACAGTGCTACCTACCACTGGTCCTGTTGAAATACTCTAGAAATGCATCCTTGCTACCTCACCTGAAGTCAACATGGATCTCAATTGGTTGGATTGGTGGAAGTAATAAGGTGGTCACTTTGCTTTCAGTTATACTATCACTCGTAGCGCAGTGAGTGACGGGATAGGTCAAGGAAAGGAAACAAGGACGCATCTCTGAAGTATTCCAACAGTGACTGACTGGACACTCCCAGAATCTTCCTCTGAGGGAATCTGAGTACCTCGCCACTCTTCAGAGCTATAGCATTTGTAGCGATTGAACATGCTAAACTCTCAACTGGCTTTATTGTAGATGTACAGGACATAGAACACTTTACCCAAAGTGGACTTATCGTAATACCTCTATAATGCTGTTATAACAGCTAACGTAACAGGTCATGACAGTTTTTTTAAATCAACCTTTATAAATGTTTTTATATTTTTACCCCTTCTTCTCCCCAATTTCATGGTCTCCAATTGGTAGTTACAGTCTTGTCCCATCGCTGCAACTCCCGTACGGACTCGGGAGAAGCGAAGGTCGAGAGTCCTCCTAAACAGACCCAGCCAAGCCGCACTCCTTCTTGACACAATGTCCGCTTAACCCAGAAGCCAGCCGCACCAATGTGTCGGAGGAAACACAGTGTCACCTGACGACCGTGTCAGCGTGCATTTGCGCCCGGCCCGCCACAGGAGTCGCTAGAGTGCGATGGGACAAGGACATCCCGGCCGGCCAAACTCTCCCCTAACCCGGACGACACTGGGCCAATTGTGCGCAGCCCCATGGGTCTCCCGGTCGCGGCCGGCTACGACAGAGCCTGGACTCCAACCAGGATCTCTAGTGGCACAGTTAGAACCGTGTCTTAGACCACCGGGCCACTCGGGAGGCTCTACGATCAACATAACACTGTCATGGAACATGGAACATGGAACAGTAGACAGTCGAATCGGAACATTAGAACTACACGGTTCTATCTGATAAAAGATCATCCTGAGATAATCGGCTTTAAAGTTCCGAACTCTCATTGGTTTGAACGGTGGGAACCATTTTAACCGTGGGATCTTTTTAACTGAACAACATGATTCGGGGACATTTCATGGGAGGTTTAACAACATTCTTACAGCTGTATGAGTTAGTAAGGCCGTTATAACAGCCCACTTCAAGTAAAGTGTTGACAAAAACATACCTGTTTATCTTAACCTTTATCCCCCTTTCCCTCAAAAGCATATCCATCGTGTTAAACCCACAAAGCATTGATTACTTCTGTTGGCAGAGAACTCAACCCATCTAACTCTGACACTGATTGAGTGATAAAAAGAAAAGTACATTCATATCATATTCATATAGCCAGTTGAGTTACCTTTGCCCTGAAAATATCTCTATATCTGTTCACAAGTTCTGACCACATTCTTGCACAGACAAAATGACTAAGCATTTGCTCACTGAGACTGCCTGAAGCATTTCCCACAGGCTGAGAATGTGCCAAGTCACTGCGGTGGAGTGAAAAAGGCCCAGGCAGCCAAGGAGTCAAAATGGGCACCTTCTTGCCCCATTCCATTGGTTGGGGTGAAGGGGTTCTGTAAGTTCTTGAGGGCCTGGATGTTGTTGGAATTGCTATTGGTGCTTTCATGCCTTGCCGTCTCCATGGCGACGCCGTTGCTGTTACTCATAGGCCTGGGGAGGAGGTTGGCGTACGACTGCTGCTGCTGCTGGCCGTCCGAGGCGGAGAAGGAACAAGAGGCGATCATCTGGCCCTCCTGTCCCCCAGTTAGGGGCTCCTGCTTCAGTTGGAAGGTGGCCTGAGGGCCCCCTAATCCCACCAGGTCCTGGATGATCTCATCACTCGCCACGCTATCCAGGAGGAAGCCCAACCCCAGAGACCCCGCGTCGCCACCGCTGTTCCAGGGTGCCTGGAGGTGCTGGGTCTGGTTCCCCTGGATCTGCCCTTCCTGGCTCCCCATGCCCTGGGAGAAGGATGGCACTTTCCTCTGGTGGGGCTGCTGGTGTCTATGCTGTTGGAAGTGCTGCCGCTGGTGAGGGTGCTGGGGGTGAGGGTGCTGGGGGTGAGGGTGCTGGAGGTGCTGGAGATCAGGCCCACCGCGCTGGGTTTGGCTGGCCGAAGGACCCTGGAGATTGGACTCCAGACCCAGACATTGCAGGTCCCCCATGGTGAGTTGGGGCAGGATGTTACCACCACCACCGCCTCCACTACCGCTGCTCTCCCCTCCATGAAGGTACCCAGAGGTAACACAGTGGTTCACCTGCTGTTGCTGCATAGCGTTACCCTGGCTACTACCGGTGCTCGAGGGGTTAATTCTGATGGTCTCCAGGGACAAAGTCGAGTTGGGTTGGGGCCACATCTGGTTGATGGATGTCATCATTGTGCGCTGCTGAGGGCTGTGTTGTTGGTAATGTTGGTTGGCATGGTTGTGCATGGTAGGAGGGGTTTGGCGCATCATAGCGGGAGAGGGCTGTTTCATGTACATGTTGTTGATGTCTGGCAAAGAGGAGGTTTGGAGATTAGTGTTGTTGTCTATATAGAAATACATCTCTACAACAAGGCTTAAATACAGCCTGGTCTCAGAGCAAAACAATACATCTCTACAACACGGCTTAAATACAGCCTGGTCTCAGAGCAAAACAATACATCTCTACAACACGGCTTAAATACAGCCTGGTCTCAGAGCAAAACAATACATGTCTACAACACGGCTTAAATACAGCCTGGTCTCAGAGCAAAACAATACATCTCTACAACAAGGCTTAAATACAGCCTGGTCTCAGAGCAAAACAATACATCTCTACAACAAGGCTTAAATACAGCCTGGTCTCAGAGCAAAACAATACATCTCTACAACAAGGCTTAAATACAGCCTGGTCTCAGAGCAAAACAATACATCTCTACAACAAGGCTTAAATACAGCCTGGTCTCAGAGCAAAACAATACATCTCTACAACAAGGCTTAAATACAGCCTGGTCTCAGAGCAAAACAATACATCTCTACAACAAGGCTTAAATACAGCCTGGTCTCAGAGCAAAACAATACATCTCTACAACAAGGCTTAAATACAGCCTGGTCTCAGAGCAAAAACGCCAAATATTTTCCTAAAATCCAAGCCACTCTATTTAGTATGATATGTATAATGTGAACGTGGAGCTAGCAACTCAAATGTTGTGCGTTCGAATCTCATCACGGAAAACTTTAGCGTTTTAGCTAATTAGCAATTTTGCTACTACTTACTACTTTTTAGCTACTTTGCAACTGCTTAACATGTTAGCTAACCTTTCCGCTAACCCTAACCTTTAACATTTAACCTAACTCCTAACCCTAACCTAACGTAATATATCATACTAAACTAGTCGAACGTAATACATCATACTAAAGCAGTTGAACGTAATATATCACACTAAACTAGTCAAACCTCATACTTAAAAATAAATAAATCATTTTACCTTTATTTAACTAGGCAAGTCAGTTAAGAACAAATTCTTATTTACAATGATGGCCTAACCAAACCCTCCCCTTACCCGGATGATGCTGGGCCAATTGTGAGCCATCCTATGGGACTCCCGATCACGGGCCGGTTGTGATACAGCCCGG
>NC_074665.1:98377424-98387424 GCF_029448725.1 Salvelinus fontinalis
TCTCTGGGTTCTATCTCTCTCTGGGTTCTCTCTCTCTCTCTCTGGGTTCTATCTCTCTCTGGGTTCTATCTCTCTCTGGGTTCTCTCTCTCTCTCTCTCTCTGGGTTCTCTCCCTCTCTCTCTCTGGGTTCTCTCCCTCTCTCTCTCTGGGTTCTCTCCCTCTCTCTCTGGGTTCTCTCCCTCTCTCTCTCTGGGTTCTCTCCCTCTCTCTCTGGGTTCTCTCTCTCTCTCTCTCTCTGGGTTCTCTCTCTCACTCTCTGGGTTCTCTCCCTCTCTCTCTCTGGGTTCTCTCTCTCTCTCTCTCTGGGTTCTCTCTCTCTCTCTCTGGGTTCTCTCCCTCTCTCTCTCTGGGTTCTCTCTCTCACTCTCTGGGTTCTCTCCCTCTCTCTCTCTGGGTTCTCTCCCTCTCTCTCTCTGGGTTCTCTCCCTCTCTCTCTCTGGGTTCTCTCTCTCTCTCTCTCTGGGTTCTCTCTCTCTCTCTCTCTCTGGGTTCTCTCTCTCTCTCTCTCTGGGTTCTCTCCCTCTCTCTCTCTGGGTTCTCTCCCTCTCTCTCTCTGGATTCTCTCCCTCTCTCTCTGGGTTCTCTCCCTTTCTCTCTGGGTTCTCTCCCTCTCTCTCTGGGTTCTCTCGCTCTCTCTCTCTCTGGGTTCTCTCCCTTTCTCTCGGGGTTCGCTTTCTCTCTCTCTGGGTTCTCTCTCTCTCTGGGTTCTCTCCCTCTCTCTGGGTTCTCTCCCTTTCTCTCTGGGTTCTCTCCCTCTCTCTCTGGGTTCTCTCCCTCTCTCTCTCTCTGGGTTCTCTCCCTCTCTCTCTCTGGGTTCTCTCCCTCTCTCTCTGGGTTCTCTCCCTCTCTCTCTCTGGGTTCTCTCCCTCTCTCTCTCTGGGTTCTCTCCCTCTCTCTCTGGGTTCTCTCCCTCTCTCTCTCTCTCTGGGTTCTCTCCCTCTCTCTCTGGGTTCTCTCCCTTTCTCTCTCTGGGTTCTCTCTCTCTCTGGGTTCTCTCCCTCTCTCTCTCTGGGTTCTCTCCCTCTCTCTCTCTGGGTTCTCTCCATCTCTCTCTCTCTGGGTTCTCTCCCTTTCTCTCTGGGTTCTCTCCCTCTCTGGGTTCTCTCTCTCTCTGGGTTCTCTCTCTCTCTCTCTCTCTGGGTTCTCTCCATCTCTCTCTCTCTGGGTTCTCTCTCTCTCTGGGTTCGCTTTCTCTCTCTCTGGGTTCTCTCCATCTCTCTCTCTCTGGGTTCTCTCTCTCTCTGGGTTCTCTCTCTCTCTCTCTCTCTCTGGGTTCTCTCCATCTCTCTCTCTCTGGGTTCTCTCTCTCTCTGGGTTCTCTCTCTCTCTCTCTCTCTGGGTTCTCTCCATCTCTCTCTCTCTGGGTTCTCTCCCTTTCTCTCTGGGTTCGCTTTCTCTCTCTCTGGGTTATCTCTCTCTCTGGGTTCTCTCTCTCTCTGGGTTCTCTCTCTCTCTCTCTCTCTCTCTCTCTCTCTCTCTCTCTGGGTTCTCTCTAGAGGTTATCTATCCTACAGCATCACCATTGTGACGCCTAGTGATGTCACCGCAGGTGGAAATATCAGTGTGTGTATAAGTGTGTATGTCTGTGTGTAGGCGTGTGTAACGCAGACTTGAGAAACGAGACTGTCAGGGCACCAATGACGACTTCTGACTCGAAAGAGAGAGGGAAGGAGGAAGAGGGGAGTGAGGGAGGGGCTTAGAGAGGGGGAGAGAGGAGAATTGACGTAGACAGCAGCCCTGGTAAAACCACAATGACCAGACAGAGCAAGGGGAAGGAGGTAGGGTCCACTTCTGTCTGCATTAAACGGTGTATGTTGACACAAGTCCACCAGGCAAGGAAAGAGGGTGGTAGAGATCAGCACCTATAATAGAAGTGGAAATAGACCATCTCACACTTGGTTGTGTGTGTGTGTGTGTGTGTGTGTGTGTGTGTGTGTGTGTGTGTGTGTGTGTGTGTGTGTGTGTGTGTGTGTGTGTGTGTGCCGGCCAGACGCTGACAGACAGGCAGACAGACAGACAGACAGACAGACAGGCAGGCAGACAGACAGGCAGGCAGGCAGACAGACAGACAGACAGACAGACAGACAGACAGACAGGCAGGCAAGCAGACAGACAGGCAGACAGACAGACAGGCAGACAGGCAGGCAGGCAGACAGGCAGACAGGCAGACAGGCAGACAGACAGACAGGCAGGCAGACAGACAGACATCTAGAGAGGTCTGTGTTTGGAGCTGGGTTGATTAGGTGGTACTGTAGGTAGGTACTGTGAGAATGAGGAACGGTGAGAGAGGGGGAGGCAGGTGTGTGTGTGTGTGTGTGTGTGAGAGAGAGAGAGACAGCCACAGATCAAGAGAGGTTAAGCAGGTGCAGGGTTGAGAATGTGAAAGGGTGAGAGGAGGAGGGGGACTGAGACGGGGGAAGCTGAATCTTGATGCTGTGGGTACCTTACCACTAACAGCATCTATGTCCCCCTTATGAATCATCTCTTTGGCTGTCTAGAAACAACATTCAAATCCATTGATTAACCCTCGTCCCAACCTGTCTAGAAACCACATTCAAATCCATTGATTACCTCTATGTCGAATATTGGCCTGTTGGAAACTACAACTCCCTACTACATTAGACAGTTCAGGCCTGATCTGATTTATCTTTGGAAAAACTACAACTCCCTACTACATTGCACAGTTTGGGCTTGATCTGATTTATCTTTAAGGAAAACTACAACTCCCTACTACATTGCACAGTTCGGGCTGGATCTGATTTATCTTTAGAGAAACTACAACTCCCTACTACATCGCACAGTTTAGGCTGGATCTGATTTATCTTTAGAGAAACTACAACTCCCTACTACATCGCACAGTTCAGGCTGGATCTGATTTATCTTTAAGGGAAACTGCTAACAGGAACAAAAAATGAACAAAATGGAATTCCATTTTTTTTAATGATGTCAGCCATTTCCTCATGTAGAAGCAGACCTAGTGGTCTGTATACATAAACAGAAGGGGGGCTGTGTATGTGTGTGTGTATGTGTGTGTGTGTGTGTGTGTGTGTGTGTGTGTGTGTGTGTGTGTGTGTGTGTGTGTGTGTGACTGTATCTCTCCCTATACAGGAAGCAGCTGTGTTTCACTGCAGAAGTGAAATATTCTTCTCTTGCCTTGTCATTCGACCATTGTCGTGACAACTCGCCACCGACCATCACCACGGAAACAACGACCTGGACTGGAAACTCTAGTTATCTACATTGCAGGTGTCAAAAATCATTCCACGGAGGACTGAGCGTCTGTGGGTTCTCCTCCCTTGTACTTGATTGATGAATGAAGGTCACTGATTAGTAAGGAACTTCCCTCACCTGGTTGTCTAGGTTACAGTAAGGAACTCCCCTCGCCTGGTTGTCTAGGTTACAGTAAGGAACTCCCCTCACCTGGTTGTCTAGGTTACAGTAAGGAACTCCCCTCACCTGGTTGTCTAGGTTACAGTAAGGAACTCCCCTCACCTGGTTGTCTAGGTTACAGTAAGGAACTCCCCTCACCTGGTTGTCTAGGTTACAGTAAGGAACTCCCCTCACCTGGTTGTCTAGGTTACAGTAAGGAACTCCCCTCACCTGGTTGTCTAGGTCTTAACTGAAAGGAAAAACCAAAGACCTGCAGACACTCGTCCCTCCATGGAATGAGTTGGACTCATGCTGCTATTCCAGTTTCAACTGTTCGGCCTGCGGTTATGGAACACCAACCTGCCCCAGACCTGCTGTTTTCAACTCTTAATGATCGGCTATGAAAAGCCAACTGACATTTATTCCTGATTATTATTTGACCATGCTTGTCACTTATGAACATTTTGAAAATCTTGGCTCTCTCTAATTCTCTCCTTCTCTCTTTCTTTCTCTCGGAGGACCTGAGCCCTAGGACCATACGTCAGGACTACCGGGCATGATGACTCCTTGCTGTCCCCAGTCCACCTGGCCTTGCTGCTATTCCAGTTTCAACTGTTCTGCCTGCGGTTATGGAACCCCTACCTGTCCCAGACCTGCTGTTTTCAACTCTTAATGATCGGCTATGAAAAGCCAACTGACATTTATTCCTGATTATTATTTGACCATGCTTGTCACTTATGAACATTTTGAACATCTTGGCCATGTTCTGTTATAATCTCCACCCGGCACAGCCAGAAGAGGACTGGCCACCCCTCATAGCCTGGTTCCTCTCTAGATTTCTTCCTAGGTTTTGGCCTTTCTAGGGAGTTTTTCCTAGCCACCATGCTTCTACACCTGCATTGCTTGCTGTTTGGGGTTTTAGGCTGGGTTTCTGTACAGCACTTCGAGATATTAGCTGATGTACGAAGGGCTATATAAAATAAACTTGATTTGATTTGACTCCTCTACAAGGTGCTCTTGTTTTCTCACAGTTTCATCAAATTCATCCAAAGTTACATCTGAACCAAGTCTGTTGTCTGTAAAGTCTGTTGTCTGTAAAGCCTATTGTCTGTAAAGCCTGTTGTCTGTAAAGCCTGTTGTCTGTAAAGCCTTTTGTCTGTAAAGTCTGTTATCTGTAAAGCCTATTGTCTGTAAAGCCTATTGTCTGTAAAGCCTGTTGTCTGTAAAGTATGTTGTCTGTAAAGCCTATTGTCTGTAAAGTCTGTTGTCTGTAAAGCCTATTGTCTGTAAAGTCTGTTGTCTGTAAAGCCTATTGTCTGTAAAGCCTATTGTCTGTAAAGTCTGTTGTCTGTAAAGCCTATTGTCTGTAAAGCCTGTTGTCTGTAAAGTTTGTTGTCTGTAAAGTCTGTTGTCTGTAAAGCCTATTGTCTGTAAAGCCTATTGTCTGTAAAGTCTGTTGTCTGTAAAGCCTGTTGTCTGTAAAGCATGTTGTCTGTAAAGCATGTTGTCTGTAAAGTCTGTTGTCTGTAAAGTCTGTTGTCTGTAAAGTCTGTTGTCTGTAAAGTCTGTTGTCTGTAAAGCCTATTGTCTGTAAAGTCTGTTGTCTGTAAAGTCTGTTGTCTGTAAAGTCTGTTGTCTGTAAAGCCTGTTGTCTGTAAAGCCTGTTGTCTGTAAAGCCTGTTGTCTGTAAAGCCTGTTGTCTGTAAAGCCTGTTGTCTGTAAAGCCTTTTGTCTGTAAAGTCTGTTATCTGTAAAGCCTATTGTCTGTAAAGCCTATTGTCTGTAAAGCCTATTGTCTGTAAAGCCTGCTGTCTGTAAAGTATGTTGTCTGTAAAGCCTATTGTCTGTAAAGTCTGTTGTCTGTAAAGTCTGTTGTCTGTAAAGTCTGTTGTCTGTAAAGTCTATTGTCTGTAAAGCCTGTTGTCTGTAAAGTCTGTTGTCTGTAAAGTCTGTTGTCTGTAAAGTCTGTTGTCTGTAAAGCCTGTTGTCTGTAAAGCCTGTTGTCTGTAAAGCCTGTTGTCTGTAAAGCCTTTTGTCTGTAAAGTCTGTTATCTGTAAAGCCTATTGTCTGTAAAGCCTATTGTCTGTAAAGCCTATTGTCTGTAAAGCCTGTTGTCTGTAAAGTATGCTGTCTGTAAAGCCTATTGTCTGTCAAGTCTGTTGTCTGTAAAGCCTATTGTCTGTAAAGCCTATTGTCTGTAAAGTCTGTTGTCTGTAAAGCCTATTGTCTGTAAAGCCTGTTGTCTGTAAAGTCTGTTGTCTGCAAAGTCTGTTGTCTGTAAAGCCTGTTGTCTGTAAAGTCTGTTGTCTGTAAAGTCTGTTGTCTGTAAAGTCTGTTGTCTGTAAAGCCTATTGTCTGTAAAGTCTGTTGTCTGTAAAGTCTGTTGTCTGTAAAGTTTGTTGTCTGTAAAGTCTGTTGTCTGTAAAGCCTATTGTCTGTAAAGTCTGTTGTCTGTAAAGTCTGTTGTCTGTAAAGCCTGTTGTCTGTAAAGCCTATTGTCTGTAAAGCCTGTTGTCTGTAAAGCCTGTTGTCTGTAAAGCCTTTTGTCTGTAAAGTCTGTTATCTGTAAAGCCTATTGTCTGTAAAGCCTGTTGTCTGTAAAGCCAGTTGTCTGTAAAGTCTGTTGTCTGTAAAGTCTGTTGTCTGTAAAGTCTGTTGTCTGTAAAGTCTGTTGTCTGTAAAGTCTGTTGTCTGTAAAGTCTGTTGTCTGTAAAGCCTATTGTCTGTAAAGTCTGTTGTCTGTAAAGTCTGTTGTCTGTAAAGCCTATTGTCTGTAAAGCCTGTTGTCTGTAAAGTCTGTTGTCTGTAAAGTCTGTTGTCTGTAAAGCCTGTTGTCTGTAAAGCCTGTTGTCTGTAAAGCCTGTTGTCTGTAAAGCCTGTTGTCTGTAAAGCCTTTTGTCGGTAAAGCCTGTTATCTGTAAAGCCTATTGTCTGTAAAGCCTATTGTCTGTAAAGCCTATTGTCTGTAAAGCCTGTTGTCTGTAAAGTATGTTGTCTGTAAAGCCTATTGTCTGTAAAGTCTGTTGTCTGTAAAGCCTATTGTCTGTAAAGTCTGTTGTCTGTAAAGCCTATTGTCTGTAAAGCCTATTGTCTGTAAAGTCTGTTGTCTGTAAAGCCTATTGTCTGTAAAGCCTGTTGTCTGTAAAGTCTGTTGTCTGCAAAGTCTGTTGTCTGTAAAGCCTGTTGTCTGTAAAGTCTGTTGTCTGTAAAGCCTGTTGTCTGTAAAGCCTGTTGTCTGTAAAGCCTTTTGTCTGTAAAGCCTGTTATCTGTAAAGCCTATTGTCTGTAAAGCCTATTGTCTGTAAAGCCTATTGTCTGTAAAGCCTGTTGTCTGTAAAGTATGTTGTCTGTAAAGCCTATTGTCTGTAAAGTCTGTTGTCTGTAAAGCCTATTGTCTGTAAAGTCTGTTGTCTGTAAAGCCTATTGTCTGTAAAGCCTATTGTCTGTAAAGTCTGTTGTCTGTAAAGCCTATTGTCTGTAAAGCCTGTTGTCTGTAAAGTCTGTTGTCTGCAAAGTCTGTTGTCTGTAAAGCCTGTTGTCTGTAAAGTCTGTTGTCTGTAAAGTCTGTTGTCTGTAAAGCCTATTGTCTGTAAAGTCTGTTGTCTGTAAAGTCTGTTGTCTGTAAAGTCTATTGTCTGTAAAGTCTGTTGTCTGTAAAGCCTGTTGTCTGTAAAGTCTGTTGTCTGTAAAGTCTGTTGTCTGTAAAGTCTGTTGTCTGTAAAGCCTATTGTCTGTAAAGTCTGTTGTCTGTAAAGTCTGTTGTCTGTAAAGCCTGTTGTCTGTAAAGTCTGTTGTCTGTAAAGTCTGTTGTCTGTAAAGTCTGTTGTCTGTAAAGTCTGTTGTCTGTAAAGCCTGTTGTCTGTAAAGTCTGTTGTCTGTAAAGCCTGTTGTCTGTAAAGCCTGTTGTCTGTAAAGTCTGTTGTCTGTAAAGTCTGTTGTCTGTAAACCCTATTATCTGTCTTCATCGCAGGATTTATTTATATGTTTAATTTCTCTTTTTCTAAATCACACAACAAAGTTGTTTCAAATGGACCCATAAGGGCCAGATAAACAGGGCTAATCATGGTACTACATTTGAGAAGAACAATCTCAATCTTAATCTCAGTCTAGCTACACATGTTGTTACCGCCATCTTGCTTAGACCGTGGAGCCGTAAAGAGTAGCGAACACGATGAGGTAAAACAGTTGAGGTGAGTTGAGAGGAAGCTGTGTAACAGAATTGGTCCAACGTTTAGTAACAGAACTGCGGTGTGTTATTCACAGCGATGAATAATGACTCCTACTTCCTTTTAACAACACACAAGTTCTGTATGGCCAAACAGTGACCAGATTTCCTCATTTGCTATTGACAAATCAGAGCTAGCCTGTGCTGCCTGTTCAGGCCCTATATCAGGGCACTCCAACCCTGTTCCTGGAGAGATACCGTCCTGTAGGTACAGGTACTGTATCTCTCCAGGAACAGGGTTGGAGTTATAACCTACTGGACGGTATCTATATACCGTTACAATGGCTTGTACGGCAGTACTGCCCAATCATTACAATGGCTTGTACGGCAGTACTGCCCAATCATTACAATGGCTTGTACGGCAGTACTGCCCAATCATTACAATGGCTTGTACGGCAGTACTGCCCAATCATTACAATGGCTTGTACGGCAGTACTGCCCAATCATTACAATGGCCTGTATGGCAGTACTGCCCAATCATTACAATGGCTTGTATGGCAGTACTGCCCAAATCATTACAATGGCCTGTATGGCAGTACTGCCCAATCATTACAATGGCTTGTACGGCAGTACTGCCCAATCATTACAATGGCTTGTACGGCAGTACTGCCCAATCATTACAATGGCTTCTACAGTAGTACTGCCCAATCATTACAATGGCTTCTACGGCAGTACTGCCCAATCATTACAATGGCCTGTACGGCAGTACTGCCCAATCATTACAATGGCTTGTACGGCAGTACTGCCCAATCATTACAATGGCTTGTACGGCAGTACTGCCCAATCATTACAATGGCTTGTACGGCAGTACTGCCCAATCATTACAATGGCCTGTACGGCAGTACTACCCAATCATTACAATGGCTTGTACGGCAGTACTGCCCAATCATTACAATGGCTTGTACGGCAGTACTGCAGTACTTCATGTTTTCAATGTTATCAGAGGCTGAAATCAGCTCAGGTTCTCTGTGTACTAGACCTCCACACCCGCACCTTCAGCACACACACACACACACACACACACACACACACACACACACACACACACACACACACACACACACACACACACACACACACACACACACACACACACACACACACACACACACACACACACACACACACACACATTCCCCTCTCTCACGTGGCATCCAGCACTACACTGAATTGCACAACTGTGTGTTATGAAAAAGGGGAAGTAGGTAAGCTCTGGTCTTGTAATGGAGACAACAAGGACACTTTGCTGCAGAGACCCAGGGATAGAAGTTCTATGAGGAAATGGACAGCTCTTTCTCTATCTCTGTCTGGTTGTGGTTAGGACAGCAGTAGCCCACGTATATATATATCTACTTCTCACTCTAAATGAATATGTCAGAAAGTAAATGTGAAAGAGGGGTGGGGAGAGAGAGAGAGGAAGAGGGGGGGGAAGAGGAAGAGAGGGGGGGAGAGAGGGAGGAAGAGGCAGGGGGAGAGAGAGAGGAGAGGGAGAGAGGAGAGAGGGGAGAGAGAGAGAGGAGGAGGAGAGAGAGAGAGAGGAAGAGGGGGGGAGAGAAGAGAGAGGGGGGAGAGAGAGGAAGAGGGGTGGAGAGAGAGAGAGGAAGAGGGGGGGGAGAGAGAGAAGAAGATAAGGGGGGAGAGATAGAGGAAGAGAAGTGGGAGAGAGAGAGGAAGAGAGGGGGGAGAGAGAGAGGAAGAGAGGGGGAGAGAGAGAGGGGATGAGAGGGGGGAGAGAGAGAGAGGAAGATAGGGGGGAGAGAGAGAGGAAGAGAGGTGGGGAGAGAGAGAGGAAGAGGGGGAGAGAGAGAGAGAGGAAGAGAGGGGGGGAGAGAGAGAGGAAGAGAGGGGGGAGAGAGAGAGAGAGAGAGAGAGAGAGAGAGAGAGAGAGAGAGAGAGAGAGAGAGAGGAAGAGAAAGGGAGAGAGGGGGGGAGAGAGAGAGGAAGAGAGGGGGGGAGAGAGAGAGGAAGAGAGGGGGGAGAGAGAGAGGAAGAGAGGGGGGAGAGAGAGAGAGGAAGAGAGGGGGGAGAGAGAGAGGAAGAGAGGGGGAGAGAGAGAGGAAGAGAGGGGGGAGAGAGAGAGAGGAAGAGAGGGGAGAGAGAGAGAAAAGCCAGAGAGACTGTAGCTGAGAGAGAGACTCACCATTGAATGGGTTGATCCCTCTGGTCATCCTCTGCACGATGGATTCCTTTACCTCTCTCCTCCTCACACACTGGATACCCAGATTCTGGAAGCTGTGGATACGAAGCATAGGGAAGTCAGAAACTCAGGGTCCTGGGGCACAAAATGGTCGCCATGTATAACCCAAGCGGTTACACAGATACATAGACAACGTGATATTATCTGGGGAATTCCCTCAGTACTGTGGTTTTGGGCAATTTGGACCAGTGTGTGTGTGTGTGTGTG
>NC_074665.1:98392424-98432424 GCF_029448725.1 Salvelinus fontinalis
GCCCCTCTGTTTGGGCTGCTCAAAGATCTGAACACTGGGCTCTGCCACTGGACAACACAGGGAGAAGAGGGTTACAGATGGTCACCTCAGTTGGTACAGCATGGTGCTTGCAAGGCCAGGATAGTGGGTTAGATTCCCGGGACCACCCATGTGAAACATTTATACACACATGACTGTTAGTCATTTTGAATAAAAGTGTCTGTTAAATGGTATATACAGTACTATTTTAATACATTGAGTGTACCAAACCTTTCATAATATTGAGTTAGACACCCCCCCCCCCAGTTCTTGACACACTCAAAACGTGGCACCTACTACCATACCCCGTTCAAAGGCACTTATACTGAACAAAAATATAAACGCCTTATGTAAAGTGCTGCTCCCATGATTCGTGAGCTGATTTAAAAGATCCCAGAAATGTTCCATATTCACAAAAAGCTTATTTCTCTCAAATGATGTGCACAAATTTGTTTACATCCCTGTTAGTGAGCATATCTCCTTTGCCAAGATAATTCATCCACCTGACAGGTGTGGCATATCAAGAAACTGATGAAACAGCATGATCATTACACAGGTGCACCTTGTGCTGGGGGACAATAAACGGCCACTCTAAAATGTGCAGTTTTGTCACACAACACAGTTTTGAGGGAGCGTGCAATTGGCATACTGAATGCAGGAATGTCCCAGAGCTGTTGCCAGAGAATTTAATGTTAACTTCTCTACCATAAGCTGCCCCCAATGTCTTTTTATAGAATTTGACAACACGTCCAACCGGCCTCATAACCGCAGACCACCTGTAAGACCACCTGTAACCACACCAGCCCAGGCCTCATAACCGCAGACCACCTGTAACCACACCAGCCCAGGCCTCATAACCGCAGACCACCTGTAACCACACCAGCCCAGGCCTCATAACCGCAGACCACCTGTAAGACCACCTGTAACCACACCAGCCCAGGACCTCCACGTCTGGCTTCTTTGCAAAATGTACAATATGTTACGAATTTCATATAGTTTAGTATTCCATTTGCTTAGTATTCCATATAGTTTAGTATTCCATATAGCTTAGTATTCCATATAGCTTAGTATTCCATATAGCTTAGTATTCCATATAGCTTAGTATTCCATATAGCTTAGTATTCCATATAGCTTAGTATTCCATATAGCTTATTATTCCATATAGCTTAGTATTCCAACCCCCAACCCCCCTATGGGTTAAAGGATTAAGGTTAGGGTTAGGGGACGGGTTAGGGTTAGCTAAAAGGGTTAGGGGACGGGTTAGGGTTAGCTAAAAGGGTTAGGGGAAGGGTTAGGGGAATGTTAAAGTTAGGGTTAGGGGAAGGGTTAGCTGAAAGGGTTCAAGTTAGAGTTAGGGGAAGGGTTAGGGTTAAGGTTAGAGTTAGGGTTAGAGTTAGGGGTAGGGTTAGCTAAAAGGGTTAAGGTTAGAGTTAAGGTTAGAGTTAGGGGTAGGGTTAGCTAACATGCTAAGTAGTTGAAAAGTAGCTAAAAACTATTATGTAGTTGAAAAGTTGCTAGAAGTAACCATCTGTCTTATGTAACAATACCAAACGTACCATATGAGTGTTCCGGATTTACATTTACTATGTTACGTTAGTCTATGAGACCAGGCTGGTTTCCATCACAACTGTCATGATTTTTTTTAATACTGTATGACTTTACTCACATAAAAACTTTGGATGGAAACGTGGTTTGTGTCATGGAAAGAGCAGGTGTTCTTAATGTTTTGTATACTCAGTGTATATATAAACTGTATATATATATACCAAATATGGCTATCTTCTGTATATCTGTATACCTTGTCAGAACACAACTGATTGGCTCAAACGCATTAAGAAGGAAAGAAATTCCACAAATTAACTTTTAACAAGGCACACCTGTTAATTGAAATGCATTCCAGGTGACTAACTCATGAAGCCGGTTGAGAGAATCCCAAGAGTGTGCAAAGCTGTCATATAGGCAAAGGATGGCTATTTGAAGAATCTCAAATATAAAATATATATCGATTTGAACCCTTTTTTTTATTACTACGTGATTCTGTATGTGTTATTTCATAGTTTTGATGTCTTCACTATTATTCTACAATGTAGAAAATAGTAAAAATAAAGAAAAAACCTTGAAATGAGTTGATGTTCTAAAACTTTTGACCGGTAGTGTATAAATGTATATATACTGTTTATAGATGACAATACACACTCAAATACTATACAGCTATAGTGTAAAAGGCAGTCATCAAAGCTTCTGAATAGTCACTGAGAGAACAAAGGCTATGGGTAGATAATGCATTGGATAGATAATGTATTGGATAGATAATGTATTGGATAGATAATGTATTGGGTAGATATTGTATTGGATAGATAATGTATTGGATAGATAATGTATTGGATAGATAATGTATTGGATAGATAATGTATCGGATAGATAATGTATCGAGTAGATAATGTATCGAGTAGATAATGTATCGGATAGATAATGTATCGGATAGATAATGTATCGGGTAGATAATGTATTGGATAGATAATGTATCGGATAGATAATGTATTGGGTAGATAATGTATTGGATAGACAATGTATTGGGTAGATCATGTATTGGATAGACAATGTATTGGGTAGATAATGTATTGGATAGATCATGTATTGGGTAGATCATGTATTGGATAGACAATGTATTGGGTAGATAATGTATTACTTATCAAATATGTGGACAAATCCTGAGAAATTGGCTCCATATTTACTGGCTTATTAACAATTCTGGTCAGTGAGTTTTGTAGCAAACATTGGAGCAGGGAAGCGAACCGAGGTCACTGGTATGAGAGACAAACAACCAAAGGCATTGCGCCAATAAGGGTTAAGCCACTTGGTGGGAATTGTAACGTGGCTCATATAGCAAGGATCGGTACAGTATGTTAGTACATGGGGAACTCATTGACAGTCAACCACACATTGACTTCTCATAAACCCAACCTAAACCTAACCAGAGCCACACACACACACACACACACACACACACACACACACACACACACACACACACACACACACACACACACACACACACACACACACACACACACACACACACACACACACACACACACACACACACACACACACACACACACCACAGCTATGCTTTAGAAATTCTTCCTAATGAGACACCTGATGCATGCTTACACACACTTGCCCCCCCCCTCTCATTCCCCCTCTCTCACCCTTTCACATTCTCACACTACCTACAAACCACCTTACCAACTCAGACCTTCTCTCCACCACCTGCTGCTGAACCTTGGCCTGCCTGTCTGCCTGTCTGTCTGTCTGTCTGTCTGTCTGTCTGTCTGTCTGTCTGTCTGTCTGTCTACACATTCACATTCTCCAGCAGAAATATGACTGACATCTCTGCCAACCCATGAAAACAATAGAGGAAGTGAATGGGGAGGGACGTTATCACGCCCCAGCTGCACACACACAGGTAAACAATTTGACACTCTCCCCTCCCTGTATGTACTTACTGATTTTCGGATGGTCCACCATTATCTATGCATAGTCACTTCACCCCAACCTACATGTACAAATGACCTCTAACCTGTACCCACCCCCACACTGATTCGGTACCGGTACCCCCTGTATACAGCCTCATTATTGTTATGTTATTGTGTTACTTTAAAAAAAGTTTTAATTTAGTTTATTTGGTAAATATTTTCTTAACTCTTCTTGAACTGCATTGTTGGTTAAGGGCTTGGAAAGTAAGCATTTCACAGTAAGATCTACACTTGTTGACAAATAAAGTCTGATATGATTTGATCAAGTACTGTTGTACTGTTGGAGACAGAGTGAGTAACCAAATGAATGAGGTCATCAGTGAAAGAATGTGAAAACAGGATGAATGAGTGAGATCTATACCAAACTAGATATTCACAATAGTTGTTCTCAAGCTATTAGATGAGACACGTTCTGCAACCCGTGCCAAATTTCCAGTAAATACCAGACACTTCCTCCTAACATATCGTGCACACCCTGTATAGACTTGCTACAGTAGGCTATATAGACCCTTATCAATATAAGGGAACCAAGTGCTATTATATCATTTAGTCTACAACATTTTGGCTTGTTTTTAAAGAAAAGTTTCTAAAGAAAACCCCAATCTGAAAACTATCACGCGCAAATAGACAAGCACTTTTACCATTCTTTCCGTGCCGGTGATCGGTGTTGATTCTAAGACTTGTCATTTTGGCATATTTTAGGCTAAAGTTAGCAATGTTGTCCAAAAAAAACCATGTTAAACATTTAATAATAACGTGTAAGCAAACCATAGCAATTTTTTATTTCTTATTTTTCACAAAAATAATTCTCAGATCATCACTATCATGTCAATGACGAACCACATTAAGAAACCTTAAAGTAATAATTACATGTGTAGCCTAAAGGTGTTATAGAATCCTGCTGAAAGCCCATTTTTAGCAGTCGCCTCATAATAATTACAATATCTGTAGGTACTTACCATCCATGGTGTTGATGTGCACAACCTTATCACGGGTTGTTGTCTGAATGAGAAGCTCCAGCTGGGAGAGAGAGAGAAAGTGTGTGAGAGACAGAGCGAGACAGAGAGACACACAGAGAGAGAGAGACAGAGAGAGAGTCGCTTGGGAATTCCCCGATGTCTCCGCCCAGAATATCACAGCCTCTGATGCGCGAACGAATGTGCTGCTGTGTAAATATGGAGGCGAACGCTAAAAACATATTTATCGATAGATCAATTGGCTACTCCTCTGAAAAGCACATAACTGTTGCATTTTAACTTGGACAACTTTAAATGAAAGGGGTATTATGTATGCCCAAAAACGTTTGATCAGTAGGAATGCACGGGGAAGAGTGAGCTCAGATGACATAGGTTTATGGAATTCACCCAAATGAATTAAATGTACAGATTACGTTGATAATAGACTAGTCTACACTTGCGGAGATTTTGCCTATGCGTTGACTACCAATAATGTATTGAATATTACACGAGAGTAATATCATTTGGTTACCTGTAAACATGTCTGTATTTGAGCGGCATTCTCAGTGTTGAGTTGGGGTAATCCCCTCGAGACGTTGAACGCCCACAATTCAGTGGGAATCTCCCAACTAATACCGAACAAGGAAGTAGAGAAAACAACAAGATTTATTCTAATCTATATTTTATTCATACTAATGCAATAATTTAGATTATATTTTAGCAAATTCACACACGATCAGTAAAACTATCTGAAGCTATCATCTCGCATGGTTTTATTATGAGTATAAAAGGGGCGCACAATAAGATTTTTTAAAACATGTTATGACAAATTTGGAGGCAATTGGTCGTTGTGTGTCATTGTTAGACTTTTTGGATTACAGAAACATATTTGCTCACATCGAACTCTGGTGAGGTACTGTGCGTCAGTGACGTGCAGTCAGTGACGTCAGTCAGTGACGTGCAGTCAGTGTAGGAGGGGTAGGCAGTGTTCACCCTGTGATAATGTCATACAAAAAGCTGTTATGTAAAGACAAATTATAAATAATTGTAATTTTCTTTTGTTATCTAATGTTTTTCTCAATGATTCTGGTGGTTTTTATGCTCATAATATTAGATATATTTGAACTCAGGAAAGGCGCCAGGGTATTATCGCCCTTCATTCAAAGCCCTTCAAATCTTTGACGTACACAGCGGTTAATGCAGGGGTGGTCCTGGCCTTTCTCCCGCCCCTACAAGAATAGTCACTGTGAGTAAAACGAAGGTGAAAAGACATCTAAAATACTCTTTTTTTTTCTCCAGACGTTGAAGGTATTCAGTTTAGGTTCTGAGTGAAAGTTGAACATATGTCATTTAGAGATGTCAATGTTTGGGCCATTGAAGTCACCAGACCTGGGATTTCGGGTGTTTAACCCCTAATGATTTTGTCTCAGCCCGGAGAGTCTTTTGCCCTGCTGGGATGGTGTAAAACAAACGAGTCTACACTGTATTACACACTGCAATAAATACTCCAATCGTGAATGAACCTGTCCTTCTTAGTGCTGCCTAAAAGCAGCATTTCTGTGTAAGGTGGCACTTTAGAAGGTGGAGTCAAAGTGGTTTTCCAAGACAATTCTGATTCATCCAAAGACATTTCTGATTCATCCAAAGACATTTCTGATTCATCCAAAGACATTTCTGATTCATCCAAAGACATTTCTGATTCATCCAAAGACATTTCTGATTCATCTAAAGACATTTCTGATTCATCCAAAGACATTTCTGATTCATCCAAAGACATTTCTGATTCATCCAAAGACATTTCTGATTCATCCAAAGACATTTCTGATTCATCTAAAGACATTTCTGATTCATCCAAAGACATTTCTGATTCATCCAAAGACATTTCTGATTCATCCAAAGACATTTCTGATTCATCCAAAGACATTTCGGCAGTTCCTTCTCTGAGAGAGAGAGTGCAAAGAAGGAGAACTGGAGGTAAACTTTGTTCTCGTGCTACTACTGTAACACATTTTTATTTTTATTTTATTTTTTATTTTTTTCGGGGTGACACATTTTGTTAGCCCATGTTGATGCTATTCAGAGTTATTGACCTCACAGTAAACCAGATTAGAGTAATTTACATGTCAACATGTTGACTCCAAGCTGTACTGACAGATAACGTTAAACAATATCATATCAAATCAAATTGTATTGGTCACATACACGTGTTTAGCAGATGTTACTGCGAGTGTAGCGAAATGCTTGTGTTTCTAGCTCCAACAGTGCAGTAATATCTAACAAGTAATATCTAACGATACACACAATCTAAAGTAAAGGAATGGAATTAAGAATATATAAATATTTGGACGAGTAATGTCAAAGCGGGATGTTAGGGACTACACAGTCTAGCTAGCAGTGCTGCTAACATTAGCTACCTAGACAATTTTATGAGCAGGGTTTTGACAGTAATTGATTAGCTATCTGGACACTGAATCCAACTTTTGGAGCTCTGTTCACCATTCGACAAGTATCACTGACTAACCAACAAGTATCACTAACTAACCAACAAGTATCACTAACTAACCAACAAGTATCACTAACTAACCAACAAGTATCACTAACTAACCCCCCCCCCCCCCCCCCCCCCCACACACACACATTATTGATATTACATGCCTTCTGCTAATCTGAGTTTATGCAGTTCCAACATAATCAAGGTTGGCAGCCTAAAATCCCAATCCTGCTATATTGCACCTAACTACAACATTATTTCATGTAAAACATTAATTTGATGTCTAGGCTGCCACCCTTTGGACTGTTTTGGAACTGCACAGTGTGCGCAGCATGACTAGCTCATGTTAGTTAGCAGTAATGTGACCAACATCAACATGAGGCATTTTTTTATATTGCCGATCAAATATCGGACATGGTTTATGAAAACATTGCAACAAAATGATACAAATACTTTTTCCAACTATTTTTCTAAATGGAAAATTACAATATAGTTATGCACTTGTAATTTATACTTGCTAATAGATTTTTGTAAATATTATTAACACCATATTCCATGGGTTTACTGACCACAATCTATTGAATTAGTATGAAGAAGTGTTGATTATTTGACTTCAGGAGAACACAGTGGAAGAAAGCAGTGAGATATGCAACATCGCGTTACGTTTCTGCTAAATGTTCACTGCCAGGGTGCCAGGCGGAGAGTGTGGGGTGCTTCATTTCGGTCGTGCAGAGATCAACCCCCCCCCCCCCCCCCCCATCCGGAGATGGCCCCAGGTCTTCAGGGCTGAGCCCCGGATGTTCTGAATGTTTAGTGACATCCCCGGTTTGGGCCAAATCGATGCTGGTCCAGACCTGACACAATCTGAACCAAACATAGACGTCTATAATTGGTTCAGATTTGGTCCAGACTCGACTTAAAAACAACGTTCGTGGACGTGGAAATCAAGGCCAGTCCGGACTGCACCAAAAAAACAAGTCCAGTCCGGACAGGGCCAAAAAAACAAGTCCAGTCCGGACAGGGCCAAAAAAACAAGTCCAGTCCGGACAGGGCCAAAAAAACAAGTCCAGTCCGGACTGCACCAAAAAATGAAGTCCAGTCCGGACAGGGCCAAAAAAGCAAGTCCACAAAGTATCAGCGTCGGTCCGTGCTTACTGAGGTATAGCCTACAGCAGGGAGGGGCATATCCAGTCCTCAGGGGCCGGAGTGATGTCACACTCCCCCCCCCCCCCCATCTCCAATCAACACAGCTGATGAAACTAATTGCATTCTAAACTGAAGATCCTGATTAGTTGACTATTAGAGTCAGATGTGTTATTGTGACACCACCCAGGCCCCAGAGGATTGGAGTTGCCCATCCCTGGCCTACAGTGTCGCATGAAATTTGCTGTCCTCGTCAACATGCCGCCCGCCATAGGCGTATTTCTGTCTAATGACCAGTGAGATATACCTGCTGGAGCGCGTGCTACGAGTGGTTGTTGTTATGGTGACCAGTGAGCTGAGATAAGGCGGAGCTTTACCTAGCAAAGACTTATAGATGACCTGGAGCCATTGGGTTTGGCGACGAATATGTAGCGAGGGCCAGCCAACGAGAGCATACAGGTCGCAGTGGTGGGTGGTATATGGTGCTTTGTTGACAAAACGGATGGCACTGTGATAGACTGCATCCAATTTGCTGAGTAGAGTGTTGGAGGCTATTTTGTAAATGACATCGCCGAAGTCGAGGATCGGTAGAGTAGTCAGTGTTACGGGGGTACTGTTAATGGACAGGGTCTGCGTAGGCAGCTGTGTAATCCTGTCGAATTAGTGGGCCGGCCCTGGGTTCCTGACTCCAGTCACTGTTAATGGACAGGGTCTGTGTAATCCTGTCGAATTAGTGGGCCGGCCCTGGGTTCCTAACTCCAGTCACTGTTAATGGACATGACTGATGATTGGCTGAGAAAAATTGATGATACAATTATTGTGGGGGATGTCTTGTTAGACTTCAGTGCAGTTTTTTCACATTATTGATCATAGTCTGCTACTGGAAAAACTGATGTGTTATGGCTTTACACCCTCTGCTATATTGTGGATAAAGAGTTACTTGTTGAACAGAACACAGAGGGTGTTCTTTAATGGAAGCCTCTCCAACATAATCCAGGTAGAATCAGGAATTCCCCAGGGCAGCTGTCTAGGTCCCTTTCTTTTTTCAATTTTTACTAACGACATGCCACTGACTTTGAGTAAAGCCAGTGTGTCTACGTATGTGGATGACTCAACACTATACAGGTCAACTACTACAGTGACTGAAATGACAGCAACACTTAACAAAGAGCTGCAGTTAGTTTCAGAGTGGGTGGCAAGGAATAAGTTAGCCCTATATATTTTTTAAACTAAAAGCATTTGTATTTGCAACAAAACATTCACTGAACCCTAAACCTCAACTAAATCTTGAAATAAATTATTTGGAAATTGAGCAAGTTCAAAGGCTAGATTGTAAACTGTCATGGTCAAAACATATTTATGCAGTAGTAGCTAAAATGGGGAGAAGTCTGTCTATAATAAAGCAATGCTCTGCCTTCTTAACAACACTATCAACAAGGCAGGTCCTACAGGCCCTAGTTTTGTCTCAACTTGATAACTGTTCAGTCGTGTGGTCAGGTGCCACAAAAAGGACTTAGGAAAATTGCCTTGGATGTACATCCCTTGGATGTACACAGCGAGTGAATATTAGTAATACGCATGTCAATCTCTCCTGGCTGAAAGTGGAGGAGAGATTGACTTCATCACTACTTTTATTTCTGAGAGTTATTGACATGTTGAATGCACTGAGCTGTCTGTCTAAACTACTGGCACACAGCTCAGACACCCATACATACCCCACAAGACATGCCACAAGAGGTCTGTCTAAACTACCGGCACACAGCTCAGACACCCATACATACCCCACAAGACATGCCACCAGAGGTCTGTCTAAACTACCGGCACACAGCTCAGACACCCATACATACCCCACAAGACATGCCACCAGAGGTCTGTCTAAACTACCGGCACACAGCTCAGACACCCATACATACCCCACAAGACATGCCACCAGAGGTCTGTCTAAACTACTGGCACACAGCTCAGACACCCATACATACCCCACAAGACATGCCACCAGAGGTCTGTTTAAACTACTAACACACAGCTCAGACACCCATACATACCCCACAAGACATGCCACCAGAGGTCTGTCTAAACTACCGGCACACAGCTCAGACACCCATACATACCCCACAAGACATGCCACCAGAGGTCTGTCTAAACTACCGGCACACAGCTCAGACACCCATACATACCCCACAAGACATGCCACCAGAGGTCTATCTAAACTACTGGCACACAGCTCAGACACCCATACATACCCCACAAGACATGCCACCAGAGGTCTGTTTAAACTACTAACACACAGCTCAGACACCCATACATACCCCACAAGACATGCCACCAGAGGTCTGTCTAAACTACTGGCACACAGCTCAGACACCCATACATACCCCACAAGACATGCCACCAGAGGTCTGTCTAAACTACTGGCACACAGTTCAGACACCCATACATACCCCACAAGACATGCCACCAGAGGTCTGTCTAAACTACCGGCACACAGCTCAGACACCCATACATACCCCACAAGACATGCCACCAGAGGTCTGTCTAAACTACTGGCACACAGCTCAGACACCCATACATACCCCACAAGACATGCCACCAGAGGTCTGTTTAAACTACTAACACACAGCTCAGACACCCATACATACCCCACAAGACATGCCACCAGAGGTCTGTTTAAACTACTAACACACAGCTCAGACACCCATACATACCCCACAAGACATGCCACAAGAGGTCTGTCTAAACTACTAACACACAGCTCAGAAACCCATACATACCCCACAAGACATACCACCAGAGGTCTGTCTAAACTACTGGCACACAGCTCAGACACCCATACATACCCCACAAGACATGCCACCAGAGGTCTGTCTAAACTACTAACACACAGCTCAGACACCCATACATACCACACAAGACATGCTACCAGAGGTCTGTCTAAACTACTAACACACAGCTCAGACACCCATACATACCCCACAAGACATGCCACAAGAGGTCTGTCTAAACTACTAACACACAGCTCAGACACCCATACATACCCCACAAGACATGCCACCAGAGGTCTGTCTAAACTACTAACACACAGCTCAGACACCCATACATACCCCACAAGACATGCCACCAGAGGTCTGTCTAAACTACTAACACACAGCTCAGACACCCATACATACCCCACAAGACATGCCACCAGAGGTCTGTCTAAACTACTAACACACAGCTCAGACACCCATACATACCCCACAAGACATGCCACCAGAGGTCTGTCTAAACTACTAACACACAGCTCAGACACCCATACATACCCCACAAGACATGTCACCAGAGGTCTGTCTAAACTACTAACACACAGCTCAGACACCCATACATACCACACAAGACGTCACCAGAGGTCTGTCTAAACTACTAACACGCAGCTCAGACACCCATACATACCCCACAAGACATGCCACCAGAGGTCTGTCTAAACTACTAACACACAGCTCAGACACCCATACATACCCCACAAGACATGCCACCAGAGGTCTGTTTAAACTACTGGCACACAGCTCAGACACCCATACATACCCCACAAGACATGCCACCAGAGGTCTGTCTAAACTACTAACACACAGCTCAGACACCCATACATACCCCACAAGACATGCCACCAGAGGTCTGTCTAAACTACTGGCACACAGCTCAGACACCCATACATACCCCACAAGACATGCCACAAGAGGTCTGTCTAAACTACTAACACACAGCTCAGACACCCATACATACCCCACAAGACATGCCACAAGAGGTCTGTTTAAACTACTAACACACAGCTCAGACACCCATACATACCCCACAAGACATGCCACAAGAGGTCTGTCTAAACTACTAACACACAGCTCAGACACCCATACATACCCCACAAGACATGCCACCAGAGGTCTGTCTAAACTACTGGCACACAGCTCAGACACCCATACATACCCCACAAGACATGCCACAAGAGGTCTGTCTAAACTACTAACACACAGCTCAGACACCCATACATACCCCACAAGACATGCCACCAGAGGTCTGTCTAAACTACTGGCACACAGCTCAGACATCCATACATACCCCACAAGACATGCTACCAGAGGTCTGTCTAAACTACTGGCACACAGCTCAGACACCCATACATACCCCACAAGACATGCCACCAGAGGTCTGTCTAAACTACTGGCACACAGCTCAGACACCCATACATACCCCACAAGACATGCCACCAGAGGTCTGTCTAAACTACTGGCACACAGCTCAGACACCCATACATACCCCACAAGACATGCCACAAGAGGTCTGTTTAAAATGCTAGCACACAGCTCAGACACCCATACATACCCCACAAGACATGCCACCAGAGGTCTGTTTAAAATGCTAGCACACAGCTCAGACACCCATACATACCACACAAGACATGCCACCAGAGGTCTGTTTAAAATGCTAGCACACAGCTCAGACACCCATACATACCCCACAAGACATGCCACCAGAGGTCTGTTTAAACTACTAACACACAGCTCAGACACCCATGCATACCCCACAAGACATGCCACCAGAGGTCTGTCTAAACTACTAACACACAGCTCAGACACCCATACATACCCCACAAGACATGCCAACAGAGGTCTGTCTAAACTACTAACACACAGTTCAGTTCATGGATGGAGCTACCTACCTGTCTGCTGGATGCTCTAATGGATGGAGCTACCTACCTGTCTGCTGGATGCTCTAATGGATGGAGCTACCTACCTGTTTGCTGGATGGAGCTACCTACCTGTCTGCTGAATGGAGCTACCTACCTGTCTGCTGGATGGAGCTACCTACCTATCTGCTGGATGGAGCTACCTACCTATCTGCTGGATGGAGCTACCTACCTATCTGCTGGATGGAGCTACCTACCTGTCTGCTGGATGGAGCTACCTACCTATCTGCTGGATGGAGCTACCTACCTATCTGCTGGATGGAGCTACCTACCTATCTGCTGGATGGAGCTACCTACCTGTCTGCTGGATGGAGCTACCTACCTGTTTGCTGGATGGAGCTACCTACCTGTTTGCTGGATGGAGCTACCTACCTGTCTGCTGGATGGAGCTACCTACCTGTTTGCTGGATGGAGCTACCTACCTGTCTGCTGGATGGAGCTACCTACCTATCTGCTGGATGGAGCTACCTACCTATCTGCTGGATGGAGCTACCTACCTATCTGCTGGATGGAGCTACCTACCTGTCTGCTGGATGGAGCTACCTACCTGTTTGCTGGATGGAGCTACCTACCTGTTTGCTGGATGGAGCTACCTACCTGTCTGCTGGATGGAGCTACCTACCTGTTTGCTGGATGGAGCTACCTACCTGTCTGCTGGATGGAGCTACCTACCTGTCTGCTGGATGCTCTAATGGATGGAGCTACCTACCTGTCTGCTGGATGGAGCTACCTACCTGTCTGCTGGATGGAGCTACCTACCTGTCTGCTGGATGCTCTAATGGATGGAGCTACCTACCTGTCTGCTGGATGGAGCTACCTACCTGTCTGCTGGATGGAGCTACCTACCTGTTTGCTGGATGGAGCTACCTACCTGTCTAATGGATGGAGCTACCTACCTGTCTGCTGGATGGAGCTACCTACCTGTGTGTTGGATGGAGCTACCTACCTGTCTGCTGGATGCCCTACTGGATGGAGCTACCTACCTGTCTGCTGGATGGAGCTACCTACCTGTGTGTTGGATGGAGCTACCTACCTGTGTGTTGGATGGAGCTACCTACCTGTCTGCTGGATGGAGCTACCTACCTGTGTGTTGGATGGAGCTACCTACCTGTGTGTTGGATGGAGCTACCTACCTGTCTGCTGGATGCCCTACTGGATGGAGCTACCTACCTGTCTGCTGGATGGAGCTACCTACCTGTCTGCTGGATGGAGCTACCTACCTGTGTGTTGGATGGAGCTACCTACCTGTCTGCTGGATGGAGCTACCTACCTGTCTGCTGGATGGAGCTACCTACCTGTCTAATGGATGGAGCTACCTACCTGTCTGCTGGATGCTCTAATGGATGGAGCTACCTACCTATCTGCTGGATGGAGCTACCTACCTGTCTGCTGGATGTCCTAATGGATGGAGCTACCTACCTGTCTGCTGGATGGAGCTACCTACCTGTCTGCTGGATGTTCTAATGGATGGAGCTACCTACCTGTCTGCTGGATGCCCTAATGGATGGAGCTACCTACCTGTCTGCTGGATGCCCTAATGGATGGAGCTACCTACCTGTCTGCTGGATGCTCTAATGGATGGAGCTACCTACCTGTCTGCTGGATGGAGCTACCTACCTGTCTGCTGGATGGAGCTACCTACCTGTCTGCTGGATGGAGCTACCTACCTGTCTGCTGGATGGAGCTACCTACCTGTGTGTTGGATGGAGCTACCTACCTGTCTGCTGGATGGAGCTACCTACCTGTCTGCTGGATGCTCTAATGGATGGAGCTACCAACCTGTGTGTTGGATGCTCTAATGGATGGAGCTACCTACCTGTCTGCTGGATGCTCTAATGGATGGAGCTACCTACCTGTCTGCTGGATGCTCTAATGGATGGAGCTACCTACCTGTCTGCTGGATGCTCTAATGGATGGAGCTACCTACCTGTCTGCTGGATGGAGCTACCTACCTGTCTGCTGGATGGAGCTACCTACCTGTCTGCTGGATGCTCTAATGGATGGAGCTACCTACCTATCTGCTGGATGGAGCTACCTACCTGTCTGCTGGATGGAGCTACCTACCTGTCTGCTGGATGGAGCTACCTACCTGTCTAATGGATGGAGCTACCTACCTGTCTAATGGATGGAGCTACCTACCTGTCTGCTGGATGGAGCTACCTACCTGTCTGCTGGATGCTCTAATGGATGGAGCTACCTACCTGTCTGCTGGATGGAGCTACCTACCTGTTTGCTGGATGGAGCTACCTACCTGTGTGTTGGATGGAGCTACCTACCTGTCTGTTGGATGTCCTAATGGATGGAGCTACCTACCTGTCTGCTGGATGCTCTAATGGATGGAGCTACCTACCTGTCTGCTGGATGCTCTAATGGATGGAGCTACCTACCTGTCTGCTGGATGCTCTAATGGATGGAGCTACCTACCTGTCTGCTGGATGTCCTAATGGATGGAGCTAACTACCTGTCTGCTGGATGCCCTAATGGATGGAGCTACCTACCTGTCTGCTGGATGCTCTAATGGATGGAGCTACCTACCTGTAATAATATTATTGTGTGTGTGTGTGTAATAATATTATTGTGTGTGTGTGTGTGTGTAATAATATTATTATGTGTGTGTGTGTAATAATATTATTATGTGTGTGTGTGTGTGTAATAATATTATTGTGTGTGTGTGTGTGTGTGTGTATGTGTGTGTGTGTGTGTGTGTGTGTGTGTGTGTGTGTGTGTAATAATATTATTATGTGTGTGTGTAATGATATTATTATTATGTGTGTGTGTGTGTAATAATATTATTGTGTGTGTGTGTGTGTGTAATAATATTATTATGTGTGTGTGTGTGTGTAATAATATTATTGTGTGTGTGTGTGTGTGTGTAATAATATTATTATGTGTGTGTGTGTGTAATAATATTATTGTGTGTGTGTGTGTGTAATAATATTATTTTGTGTGTGTGTGTGTGTAATAATATTATTGTGTGTGTGTGTAATAATATTATTGTGTGTGTGTGTGTGTGTGTAATAATACTATTGTGTGTGTGTATGTAATACGTAACATTGCAAAAATCTGAAATTTCCTGTCCAAAAATGATGCAGAAAAATTCCTCCATGCATTTGTTACTTCTAGGTTAGACTACTGCAATGCTCTACTTTCCGGATACCCGGATAAAGCACTAAATAAACTTCAGTTAGTGCTAAATACGGCTGCTAGAATCCTGACTAGAACCAAGAAATTTGATCATATTACTCCAGTGCTAGCTTCCCTACACTGGCTTCCTGTTAAGGCAAGGGCTGATTTCAAGGTTTTACTGTTAACCTATAAAGCGTTACATGGGCTTGCTCCTACCTATCTTTCCGAGTTGGTCCTGCCGTACATACCTACACATACGCTACGGTCACAAGACGCAGGCCTCCTAATTGTCCCTAGAATTTCTAAGCAAACAGCTGGAGGCAGGGCTTTCTCCTATAGATCTCCATTTTTATGGAACGGTCTGCCTACCCATGTGAGAGACGCAGACTCGGTCTCAACCTTTAAGTCTTTACTGAAGACTTATCTCTTCAGTAGGTCATATGATTGAGTGTAGTCTGGCCCAGGAGTGTGAAGGTGAACGGAAAGGCTCTGGAGCAACGAACCGCCCTTGCTGTCTCTGCCTGGCCGGTTCCCCTCTCTCCACTGGGATTCTCTGCCTCTAACCCTATTACAGGGGCTGAGTCACTGACTTACTGGTGCTCTTTCATGCCGTCCCTAGGAGGGGTGCGTCACTTGAGTGGGTTGAGTTACTGACGTGATCTTCCTGTCTGGGTTGGCGCCCCCCCCCCCCCCTTGGTTTGTGCTGTTGTGGAGATCTTTGTGGGCTATACTCGGCCTTGTCTCAGGATTGTAAGTTGGTGGTTGAAGATATCCCTCTAGTGGTGTGGGGTCTGTGCTTTGGCAAAGTGGGTGGGGTTATATCCTTCCTGTTTGGCCCTGTCCGGGGGTATCATCGGATGGGGCCACAGTGTCTCCTGACCCCTCCTGTCTCAGCCTCCAGTATTTATGCTGCAGTAGTTTATGTGTCGGGGGGCTAGGGTCAGTTGGTTATATCTGGAGTACTTCTCCTGTCTTATCCAGTGTCCTGTGTGAATTTAAGTATGCTCTCTCTAATTCTCTCCTTCTCTCTTTCTTTCTCTCTCTCGGAGAACCTGAGCCCTAGGACCATACGTCAGGACTACCGGGCATGATGACTCCTTGCTGTCCCCAGTCCACCTGGCCTTGCTGCTGTTCCAGTTTCAACTGTTCTGCCTGCGGTTATGGAACCCCTACCTGTCACAGACCTGCTGCTTTCAACTCTTAATGATCGGCTATGAAAAGCCAACTGACATTTATTCCTGATTATTATTTGACCATGCTTGTCATTTATGAACATTTTGAAAATCTTGGCTCTCTCTAATTCTCTCCTTCTCTCTTTCTTTCTCTATCTCGGAGGACCTGAGCCCTAGGACCATACGTCAGGACTACCGAGCATGATGACTCCTTGCTGTCCCCAGTCCACCTGGCCTTGCTGCTATTCCAGTTTCAACTGTTCTGCCTGCGGTTATGGAACCCCTACCTGTCCCAGACCTGCTGTTTTCAACTCTTAATGACCGGCTATGAAAAGCCAACTGACATTTATTCCTGATTATTATTTGACCATGCTTGTCACTTATGAACATTTTGAACATCTTGGCCATGTTCTGTTATAATCTCCACCCGGCACAGCCAGAAGAGGACTGGCCACCCCTCATAGCCTGGTTCCTCTCTAGGTTTCTTCCTAGGTTTTGGCCTTTCTAGGGAGTTTTTCCTAGCCACCGGGCTTCTACACCTGCATTGCTTGCTGTTTGGGGTTTTAGGCTGGGTTTCTGTACAGCACTTCGAGATATTAGCTGATGTACAAAGGGCTATATAAAATAAACTTGATTTGATTTGATTTAATAATATTATTGTGTGTGTGTGTGTGTGTGTGTGTGTGTGTGTGTGTGTGTGTGTGTGTGTGTGTGTGTGTGTGTGTGTGTGTGTGTGTGTGTGTGTAATAATATTATTATGTGTGTGTGTGTGTGTGTGTAATAATATTATTATGTGTGTGTGTGTGTAATAATATTATTATGTGTGTGTTTGCGCGTGGCGCGCTCGGTGCATTGGAAGATGTGTAAATCCATTGTGAAAGGCTATGGAGTTTGCGTTGTGAATTATTCAGATGAAATGTGCCCATATATTGATCTTTTAGTGGCACTTATCAGTTGTAACTGGGGATGCTACATCGGTCTGACTGGCTGAGCTCAGTTCAGCAGTGTGTCTTATTGTTTGATAGTCATCTGAGCCTATCCCTTGTGTATCTTGGCTACAATGGTATTTACATTTGGTGAAAAATTGTTTGTCATTTTCGGTTAATATCCTATGTCAGTATTTCTCAATTCCGGTCCTCCAGTACTCCGGTCCTCCAGTACTGCCAACAGCACACATTTCTGTTGTAGCCCCAGACAAAATCCCCTGATTCAACTCATTGAGGGCTTGAAGATTAGTTGACAAGATGAATCAGGTGAGCTTGTCCGGGGCTACAACAGAAAAAGGTATGCTGTTAGGGTACTGGAGGACTGGAGTTGGGAAACACTGGCCTGAGTCACTCTGGTTGTTGGAGCTATCTGTTGTATGGTGAACTGGGACTTCATCAAGGTTTATTGAGTGAAGGAAGTACATCTGGATTTGGTAATAACCAGTGCCTATCTAGTCATCACCGCACGTCGCTGTTGTGTGTCCATAGCTTCACCTAGTGCCAAGTGGACAGTTTTTTGGCCAGTTAGGCAACAAGGGCAGTTAAGGTCACCGCTACAGAATTAAAGTCCCCCAGCCACATTTAACAACACAACAAGCACATACGTCACACAACAAAGTGAGATGCTGAAACAGATGAAGGCATTCCAATCAGTGCAAAGAAGCCTGAATGTTCCCCGTTAAGTGTGTCCCAATTGGCACACCATTTCCTATATAGTGCACTATTCTTTTGACTAGAGCCCTTAAATGCCAAGAGTGTGCAAAGCTGTCATCAAGGCAAAGGGTGGCTATTTGAAGAATCTCAAATATAAAATATATTTAAATTTGTTTAACACATTTTTGGTCTTATTCAACAATGTAGAAAATAGTAAAAATAAAGAAAAACCCTTGAAATGTAGTGTATATATATATATGTCCACCACTCTAATGCACCGTACATATACCAGAAAGTTGCTTCATGTCTTCTATAAACCATAAAGGGGTGACAAGACACAGTGGCTGTAACCAACTATCCAGGGAGCCATGGAGAGAGAGAGAGAAAACGAATCATTTCTGAACCAAAAATGTGCAACTCTTTACATTAACGTTGCCTTCATAAAGGGTTTAGGAAGGATTTATACTTAGTTCATCAACTGTTAATAGAAAAGACATAAATCATTCATAAACAGTTTTTAAGGAAACTCATGGGGTTAAAATTGTGAGATAGTCATAATGAAACTAAGCATGGACAAGTATTAAAGTCTTGAGAATCCTCCTACCACATAATAATAAATACCCACGGCAGTAATGCAGTTGGTAGACAGGACTTTATTCAGTTATTCATGTATTTGATTGACAGGAGTCATTCATGTCTCTCAGTAATGAACCAGTGGTGTGATTCATCCCAGATAGAGGTTTGATGAGGACAGGCTGTAAGGCATATGAGTCAATCACAGATCACTGATAGGACAGACTTATGAGTGGATGACAAGGCGTTGCGGGTAGGAGGATGAGGTCACCGTGGTGTAAATGTAGGCTGGGGAGGTAGATGGATCGATACAGACAGAGCCTTCTTTTTTTATTTTTTAAATCATCAGTTCATCTTTTGAAATTAAAATCATCAAACTTCTGTCTTAAACCTTGACCAGCTCTGCACTCTCAGAAACCAGCTTGGGTGCCTGTAGGAGAAACCAAGGCGATCAGTTGTTAGAATCAATGAATGTTTTCCCTTTACAGTTCTGTACCACCTCTCTTAATGAAACATGATGTTTCCCCTTTACTGTTCTGTACCACCTCTCTTAATGAAACATGATGTTTCCCCTTTACTGTTCTGTACCACCTCTCTTAATGAAACATGATGTTTCCCCTTTACTGTTCTGTACCACCTCTCTTAATGAAACATGATGTATCCCCTTTACTGTTCTGTACCACCTCTCTTAATGAAACGTGATGTTTCCCCTTTACTGTTCTGTACCACCTCTCTTAATGAAACATGATGTTTCCCCTTTACTGTTCTGTACCACCTCTCTTAATGAAACATGATGTTTCCCCTTTACTGTTCTGTACCACCTCTCTTAATGAAACATGATGTATCCCCTTTACTGTTCTGTACCACCTCTCTTAATGAAACGTGATGTTTCCCCTTTACTGTTCTGTACCACCTCTCTTAATGAAACATGATGTTTCCCCTTTACTGTTCTGTACCACCTCTCTTAATGAAACATGATGTTTCCCCTTTACTGTTCTGTACCACCTCTCTTAATGAAACATGATGTTTCCCCTTTACTGTTCTGTACCACCTCTCTTAATGAAACATGATGTTTCCCCTTTACTGTTCTGTACCACCTCTCTTAATGAAACATGATGTTTCCCCTTTACTGTTCTGTACCACCTCTCTAAATGAAACAGGATGTTTCCCCTTTACTGTTCTGTACCACCTCTCTTAATGAAACATGATGTTTCCCCTTTACTGTTCTGTACCACCTCTCTTAATGAAACATGATGTTTCCCCTTTACTGTTCTGTACCACCTCTCTTAATGAAACGTGATGTTTCCCCTTTACTGTTCTGTACCACCTCTCTAAATGAAACATGATGTTTCCCCTTTACTGTTCTGTACCACCTCTCTTAATGAAACATGATGTTTCCCCTTTACTGTTCTGTACCACCTCTCTTAATGAAACATGATGTTTCCCCTTTACTGTTCTGTACCACCTCTCTTAATGAAACATGATGTTTCCCCTTTACTGTTCTGTACCACCTCTCTTAATGAAACATGATGTTTCCCCTTTACTGTTCTGTACCACCTCTCTTAATGAAACATGATGTTCCCCCTTTACTGTTCTGTACCACCTCTCTTAATGAAACATGATGTATCCCCTTTACTGTTCTCTACCACCTCTCTTAATGAAACATGATGTTCCCCTTTACTGTTCTGTACCACCTCTCTTAATGAAACATGATGTTCCCCTTTACTGTTCTGTACCACCTCTCTTAATGAAACATGATGTATCCCCTTTACTGTTCTCTACCACCTCTCTTAATGAAACATGATGTTCCCCTTTACTGTTCTGTACCACCTCTCTTAATGAAACATGATGTATCCCCTTTACTGTTCTCTACCACCTCTCTTAATGAAACATGATGTTCCCCTTTACTGTTCTGTACCACCTCTCTTAATGAAACATGATGTATCCCCTTTACTGTTCTCTACCACCTCTCTTAATGAAACATGATGTTCCCCCTTTACTGTTCTGTACCACCTCTCTTAATGAAACATGATGTTCCCCTTTACTGTTCTGTACCACCTCTCTTAATGAAACATGATGTGTCCCCTTTACTGTTCTGTACCACCTCTCTTAATGAAACATGATGTATCCCCTTTACTGTTCTGTACCACCTCTCTTAATGAAACATGATGTTTCCCCTTTACTGTTCTGTACCACCTCTCTTAATGAAACATGATGTTCCCCCTTTACTGTTCTGTACCACCTCTCTTAATGAAACATGATGTATCCCCTTTACTGTTCTGTACCACCTCTCTTAATGAAACGTGATGTTTCCCCTTTACTGTTCTGTACCACCTCTCTTAATGAAACATGATGTTTCCCCTTTACTGTTCTGTACCACCTCTCTTAATGAAACATGATGTTTCCCCTTTACTGTTCTGTACCACCTCTCTTAATGAAACATGATGTTTCCCCTTTACTGTTCTCTACCACCTCTCTTAATGAAACATGATGTTTCCCCTTTACTGTTCTGTACCACCTCTCTTAATGAAACGTGATGTTTCCCCTTTACTGTTCTGTACCACCTCTCTTAATGAAACATGATGTATCCCCTTTACTGTTCTGTACCACCTCTCTTAATGAAACATGATGTATCCCCTTTACTGTTCTGTACCACCTCTCTTAATGAAACATGATGTTTCCCCTTTACTGTTCTGTACCACCTCTCTTAATGAAACATGATGTATCCCCTTTACTGTTCTGTACCACCTCTCTTAATGAAACATGATGTGTCCCCTTTACTGTTCTGTACCACCTCTCTTAATGAAACGTGATGTTTCCCCTTTACTGTTCTGTACCAACTCTCTAAATGAAACGTGATGTTTCCCCTTTACTGTTCTGTACCACCTCTCTTAATGAAACATGATGTTCCCCCTTTACTGTTCTGTACCACCTCTCTTAATGAAACATGATGTATCCCCTTTACTGTTCTGTACCACCTCTCTTAATGAAACATGATGTTCCCCCTTTACTGTTCTGTACCACCTCTCTAAATGAAACATGATGTTTCCCCTTTACTGTTCTGTACCACCTCTCTAAATGAAACATGATGTTTCCCCTTTACTGTTCTGTACCACCTCTCTTAATGAAACATGATGTGTCCCCTTTACTGTTCTGTACCACCTCTCTTAATGAAACATGATGTTTCCCCTTTACTGTTCTGTACCACCTCTCTTAATGAAACATGATGTTTCCCCTTTACTGTTCTGTACCACCTCTCTTAATGAAACATGATTGGAAGGGGAAAGAGGTATCTGAACGGAAACAGTCACACCAACAGTCTTAAGGTAATATGGTGCTTTGAGTGATCTTTTCCACAATAGAGATGAAAGGGTTTGAACATGTGATGAGTGTGGAGCGGTGAGTGTTTACCTCCTCAGTGAAGCATGCTGCTTGGTCCTCAGCAGCACAGCACTTCTCCTTCATGCTGTGATATTTAGTAGAGATGGTCTTCAGATGATCCTCAGTGATGGTGGTCTTATGTCTGACCACACCATACAGTAGTCTGAGGAGACACACACACACACACACACACACACACACACACACACACACACACACACACACACACACACACATAAAACAATGAGTTGGAGTGTGTGTATGTGTGAGCTCATACTAATGTGTGTTTAATTTGTTCCCACGTGTTTATTGACAGTACGTTGGTAATATATCTTACTCACTTCTTCCCAGAGAGCAGCAGCTCCTTGCTGTCCTTGGTGCAGAGCTCGGGGCCCATGTGGAAGCTGCTGGCCTCCAGCTTCGGGGGCATGAACTCTGTGTCAGGCTGGATGGCCAGGATGCAGGGTCTCCTCGTGGAATAGGACTGGTTACAGCAGTGGGCGATGTGGGGGTTAATGCTGGAGGGGTCGTAGTCGTCACATGTCGCGTCGATGGCGTCGGTCAGCTGTGGAGAGGACACATGGAGGAAGATGTCAATGGGTAATGTAGAGCATAGCAGAGTAGAGTAGAGTACATTAGAGTAGAGTCGAGTAGAGTACATTAGAGTACATTAGAGTAGAGTAGAGCAGAGTAGAGTAGAGTACATTAGAGTAGAGTAGAGTACATTAGAGCAGAGTAGAGTACATTAGAGCAGAGTAGAGTAGGGTACAGTAGAGTAGAGTACATTAGAGTAGAGTAGAGTAGAGTACATTAGAGTAGAGTAGAGTAGAGCAGAGCAGAGTACATTAGAGTAGAGTAGAGCGGAGTAGAGCAGAGTATAGTACAGTACATTAGAGTACAGTAGAGTAGAGTAGAGTAGAGTAGAGTAGAGTAGAGTAGAGCAGAGTAGAGTAGACTAGAGTACATTAGAGTACATTAGATTAGAGTAGAGTACATTAGATTAGAGTAGAGTAGAGTAGATTAGAGTACATTAGATTAGAGCAGAGTACATTAGATTAGAGTAAAGTACATTAGATTAGAGTAGAGTAGAGTAGAGCAGAGTACATTAGATTAGAGCAGAGTACATTAGATTAGAGTAGAGGACATTAGATTAGAGTAGAGTAGAGTAGAGCAGAGTAGAGTAGAGTAGAGCAGAGTACATTAGATTAGAGCAGAGTAGAGTAGAGTACAGTAAAGTAGAGTAGAGTAGAGTAGAGTACAGTACAGTACAGTAGAGCAGAGTACAGTACAGTAGAGTACAGTAGAGTACAGTAGAGTACAGCACAGTACAGTAGAGCAGAGTACAGTAGAGTGCAGTAGAGTGCAGTAGAGTACAGTAGAGTACAGTAGAGTACAGTAGATTACAGTAAAGTAGAGTAGAGTAGATTAGAATACAGTAGAGTACAGTAGAATACAGTAGATTACAGTACAGTAGAGTAGAGTACAGTACAGTAGAGTAGAGTACAGTAGATTAGAGTAGAGTAGAGTACAGTACAGTAGAGTAGAGTACAGTAGAGTACAGTAAAGTACAGTAGAGTAGATTACAGTACAGTAGAGTAGATTACAGTACAGTAGAGTAGATTACAGTACAGTAGAGTACAGTAGAGTACAGTAGAGTAGAGTAGAGTACAGTAGAGTACAGTAGAGTACAGTAAAGTAGAGTAGAGTAGATTACAGTACAGTAGAGTACAGTAGAGTACAGTAGAGTACAGTACAGTAGAGTACAGTAGATTACAGTAGAGTACAGTACAGTAGAGTACAGTACAGTAGAGTAGAGTACAGTACAGTAGAGTAGATTACAGTACAGTAGAGTACAGTAGATTACAGTACAGTAGAGTAGAGTACAGTAGAGTACAGTAGAGTACAGTAGAGTACAGTAGAGTACAGTAGAGTAGAGTAGAGTACAGTAGAGTACAGTAGATTACAGTAGATTACAGTACAGTACAGTAGAGTATAGTAGATTACAGTACAGTACAGTAGAGTACAGTAGATTACAGTACAGTACAGTAGAGTACAGTCGATTACAGTACAGTCGATTACAGTACAGTAGATTACAGTACAGTAGAGTAGAGTACAGTAGAGTAGAGTACAGTAGAGTAGAGTAGAGTACAGTAGAGTAGAGTAGAGTACAGTAGAGTACAGTAGAGTAGAGTACAGTAGAGTAGAGTACAGTAGAGTAGAGTACAGTAGAGTAGAGTAGAGTAGATTACAGTACAGTAGATTACAGTACAGTAGATTACAGTACAGTAGAGTACAGTACAGTACAGTAGAGTACAGTAGAGTACAGTAGAGTACAGTAGATTACAGTACAGTACAGTAGAGTAGAGTACAGTACAGTACAGTAGAGTACAGTACAGTAGAGTACAGTAGAGTACAGTAGATTACAGTAGATTACAATAGATTACAGTAGAGTACAGTAGATACAGTACAGTACAGTACAGTAGATTACAGTAGATTACAGTACAGTACAGTAGAGTACAGTAGATTACAGTACAGTACAGTAGAGTACAGTAGAGTACAGTACAGTGCAGTAGAGTACAGTAGAGTACAGTAGAGTACAGTAGAGTACAGTACAGTACAGTAGAGTACAGTAGGGTACAGTACAGTACAGTACAGTACAGTAGAGTACAGTAGAGTACAGTAGATTACAGTAGATTACAGTACAGTAGAGTACAGTAGAGTAGAGTACAGTAGATTACAGTACAGTACAGTAGAGTACAGTAGAGTACAGTAGAGTACAGTAGAGTACAGTAGAGTAGAGTAGAGTACAGTACAGTAGTGTACAGTAGAGTACAGTACAGTAGAGTTCAGTAGAGTACAGTAGATTACAGTACAGTACAGTACAGTACAGTAGAGTACAGTACAGTACAGTAGAGTACAGTACAGTACAGTTCAGTAGAGTACAGTAGAGTACAGTAGAGTACAGTAGAGTAGAGTAGAGTACAGTACAGTAGTGTACAGTAGAGTACAGTACAGTAGAGTTCAGTAGAGTACAGTAGATTACAGTACAGTACAGTAGAGTACAGTAGATTACAGTACAGTACAGTAGAGTACAGTAGATTACAGTACAGTACAGTAGAGTACAGTAGATTACAGTACAGTAGAGTACAGTAGATTACAGTAGATTACAGTACAGTACAGTACAGTACAGTTCAGTAGAGTACAGTAGAGTACAGTAGAGTACAGTAGAGTAGAGTAGAGTACAGTACAGTAGTGTACAGTAGAGTACAGTACAGTAGAGTTCAGTAGAGTACAGTAGATTACAGTACAGTACAGTACAGTACAGTAGAGTACAGTACAGTACAGTAGAGTACAGTACAGTACAGTTCAGTAGAGTACAGTAGAGTACAGTAGAGTACAGTAGAGTAGAGTAGAGTACAGTACAGTAGTGTACAGTAGAGTACAGTACAGTAGAGTTCAGTAGAGTACAGTAGATTACAGTACAGTACAGTAGAGTACAGTAGATTACAGTACAGTACAGTAGAGTACAGTAGATTACAGTACAGTACAGTAGAGTACAGTAGATTACAGTACAGTACAGTACAGTACAGTAGAGTACAGTAGATTACAGTAGAGTAGAGTAGATTACAGTAGAGTACAGTAGAGTTCAGTAGTGTACAGTAGATTACAGTAGAGTACAGTAGATTACAGTAGAGTACAGTAGAGTTCAGTAGTGTACAGTAGAGTACAGTACAGTAGAGTAGAGTACAGTACAGTAGAGTTCAGTACAGTACAGTAGAGTACAGTACAGTACAGTTCAGTAGAGTACAGTAGAGTTCAGTAGAGTTCAGTACAGTAGAGTAGAGTACAGTACAGTAGAGTAGAGTACAGTACAGTACATGGTGTTGGTCAGCTGTGACAGGGAGAGAGACAGAAAGGGGAGGGGTCAACACTGGGAAGAGCAGAGAGATTTAATATGAGAGGATGTGACATGTTTAGGAAGACGTGGAGGGAGGGGGTAGTGGAGGGAAAGGTAGGGAGGAGGTGTGTGTGTGTGCGTGTGTGTGTGTGTGTGTGTGTGTGTGTGTGTGTGTGTGTGTGTGTGTGTGTGTGTGTGTGTGTGTGTGTGTGTGTGTGTGTGTGTGTGTGTGTGTGTGTGTGTGTGTGCGCGTGTGTGTGTCAGACCTTCTCCTCTGCGCACGGCAGGACGAAGTGGCCCGGCTCGTCCTTGCAGCAGGCATGGAGGACATCATGCACTGTCTCTGACACCATGTGGAGCTGCTCGAAGGAGGCCTGGGGCATTATCCTGGTGTAGTACACCATCATACTGAAGAAGGAGGAGATGGAGGAGGAGGAGGAGGAGTTAATTGTTAATCAGCCATTACATAGTAATGTATTAAATATGAATGAACTATTCATAAATTATTAATAAGCCATAAAGTAATGATCAATTCACCCATCAAAACATCTGCCGGTAAGTTGTTAGGCCTAAATGTGATGTTTAAGATCTCAAACCACATGAATCTCATCTACTCTGATCTTCAATATCTCTGTGTTTAAGATCTCAAACCACATGAATCTCATCTACTCTGATCTTCAATATCTCTGTGTTAAAGATCTTATACCACATGAATCTCATCTACTCTGATCTTCAATATCTCTGTGTTTAAGATCTCAAACCACATGAATCTCATCTACTCTGATCTTCAATATCTCTGTGTTAAAGATCTCATACCACATGAATCTCATCTACTCTGATCTTCAATATCTCTGTGTTAAAGATCTCATACCACATGAATCTCATCTACTCTGATCTTCAATATCTCTGTGTTAAAGATCTCATACCACATGAATCTCATCTACTCTGATCTTCAATATCTCTGTGTTAAAGATCTCATACCACATGAATCTCATCTACTCTGATCTTCAATATCTCTGTGTTAAAGATCTCATACCACATGAATCTCATCTACTCTGATCTTCAATATCTCTGTGTTAAAGATCTCATACCACATGAATCTCATCTACTCTGATCTTCAATATCTCTGTGTTAAAGCGTGACCCCTCACCTCTTCTCAAAGCTGTCATCGCTCATGGCATTCTCAACAGCACACATCTTCTTGAAGTAGTCAATCTCATCAGTGATCTTCTGATCAACCTCACTGCCTGCCAGCTGGAGACAGAACCGGTCATACAGTTGGCATGTTGCCACATGACGAGGCAGAGGCCATTATTACGGTCTAAAAATACTAGGAATTCAGTGCTAGCCTGCTGAGTTAAAGCCAACAACCATCAACTATTAGCTCAGGGGAGCTAACGCAAGTATTCAGGTCAAGGCAATCATCACACTGTAACTAGCTAGGTTACACATCACAGACTGATCTATAGTGTAGCTAGCTAGGTTACACATCATCACAGACTGGTATATAGTGTAACTAGCTAGGTTACACATCACAGACTGATATATAGTGTAGCTAGCTAGGTTACACATCATCACAGACTGGTATATAGTGTAACTAGCTAGGTTACACATCATCACAGAGTGATATATAGTGTAACTAGCTAGGTTACACATCACAGACTGATCTATAGTGTAGCTAGCTAGGTTACACATCATCACAGACTGGTATATAGTGTAACTAGCTAGGTTACACATCATCACAGAGTGATATATAGTGTAACTAGCTAGGTTACACATCACAGACTGATATATAGTGTAGCTAGCTAGGTTACACATCATCACAGACTGATCTATAGTGTAGCTAGCTAGGTTACACATCACCACAAACTGATATATAGTGTAGCTAGCTAGGTTACACATCATCACAGACTGGTATATAGTGTAACTAGCTAGGTTACACATCATCACAGACTGATATATAGTGTAACTAGCTAGGTTACACATCACAGACTGATATATAGTGTAACTAGTTAGGTTACACATCATCACAGACTGATATATAGTGTAACTAGCTAGGTTACACATCATCACAGACTGATATATAGTGTAACTAGCTAGGTTACACATCATCACAGACTGATATATAGTGTAACTAGCTAGGTTACACATCATCACAGACTGATATATAGTGTAACTAGCTAGGTTACACATCATCACAGACTGATATATAGTGTAACTAGCTAGGTTACACATCACAGACTGATATATAGTGTAACTAGCTAGGTTACACATCATCACAGACTGATATATAGTGTAACTAGCTAGGTTACACATCATCCCAGACTGATATGTAGTGTAGCTAGCTAGGTCTTCTGATAAGAGAAGATTAGACATGATGAACTTTGTTGTCCACAAAGGGGGACTTGTCTTGGGTTGGGATTAGTATGGAAATAACACATGGGTAATACATACAGAGGTTTTGACACAGTCTGCGTGGTCCTCCTTGTCGCAGCACTGGAGCAAGGCCTGCTCAGCCACCTTGGCAAACCTCAGGATCACCTGTTGAGACGACTCAGGGTGACGCACTGAGATCTCATAGACCAACCTGCCAATCAGGACCATATACAGAGAGTCAGTAGTCAGACAGCCAATCAGGACAGACCGTACACAGTCCTTTAGCCAATAGCAACACCCCATACAAAGTCAGAATTGTGTGTGTATAGGCAGCTTTTCCAGATGTGTGTGTGTGTGTGTGTGTGTGTCTGCATGCACGTATGAATGTGCGTAAATACATACTTCCCCATGGCTACATCCGGGGTCTTGGTAAAGGTCTGGCAGACTGCTGCTATGTCAGCGTGAACGTCGTAGTGCTCAGACAGACCGTCTGGCTTAGCGTCTGGCTTCATGGCCTCAACACATGACCCCCTGTGGACTGCATCCTCCTTACAGCATGCAGACAGACCCGCCGCGCGAGACAACACACTCTCATCAGCACACACCTCATCCACCAGGGCCTTCTGTTTGGGGGGTACACACACACACAGGCAGGAAGAGTCAGGGACACAAATATATGTATATGCAGACACACACACACACACACACACACACAATACAAAGAGGCTGAGAGGTGAGAGGCTGAGAGAGTGAGAGAGTGAGAGGCTGAGAGGTGAGAGGCTGAGAGGCTGAGAGGTGAGAGGCTGAGAGGTGAGAGAGTGAGAGGTGAGAGAGTGAGAGGTGAGAGAGTGAGAGGCTGAGAGGTGAGAGAGTGAGAGGCTGAGAGGTGAGAAGGTGAGAGAGTGAGAGGCTGAGAGGCGAGAGGCTGAGAGGTGAGAGAGTGAGAGGCTGAGAGGTGAGAGAGTGAGAGGGTGAGAGGTAAGAGGTGAGAGGCTGAGAGGTGAGAGGCTGAGATGTGAGCGGTGAGAGGTGAGAGTGAGAGGCTGAGAGGTAAGAGGTGAGAGGCTGAGAGGTGAGAGGCTGAGAGGTGAGAGGCTGAGAGAGTGAGAGACTAAGAGGTGAGAGGCTGAAAGGTGAGAGAGTGAGAGGCTTAGCGGCTGAGAGGTGAGAGGTGAGAGGCAAGAGGTGAGAGGCTGAGAGATGAGAGAGTGACAGGCTGATAGAGTGAGAGGCTGAGAGGCTGAGAGGCTGATAGAGTGAGAGGCTGAGAGGTGAGAGATGAGAGGTTGAGAGAAGAGAGGCTGATAGAGTGAGAGGCTGAGAGGCTGATAGAGTGAGAGGCTAAGAGGTGAGAGGCTAAGAAGTGAGATGCTGAGAAGTGAGAGGCTGAGAGGCTAAGAGGTGAGATGCTGAGAGGTGAGAGGCTGAGAGGCTGAGAGGCTAAGAGGTGAGAGGCTGAGAGGTGAGAGGTGAGAGGCTGAGAGGTGAGAGGTGAGAGGCTGAGAGGCTGAGAGGCTAAGAGGTGAGAGGCTGAGAGGTGAGAGGTGAGAGGCTGAGAGGTGAGAGGTGAAAGGGTAAGAGGCTGAGAGGTGAGAGACTAAGAGGTGAGGGAGTGAGCGGTGGAGAGGTGAGAGACAGAGCGTCAAAGTTTAAAAGGTAAACTGAGAGGAAATGAAAGAGTGTTAAAAGAGAGGAGGAACTAAAAGAGAAATCCACCAATAAAAAGAGAGGAATAGAGAGAAGACAGTTTACCCTCTCCTTCATGCATGTGACCATGTCTCCGCTGCAGCAGGGGGCAACAGTCGCTACGATCTTGTCTACCATGCCTCCCATCTCCTGGAAAGAGGCCTGAGGCATCTTCTGACTGTACTGGATCAGCTTCCTGTTAGAACAAACAGACACACACATCAACCAATGGGACTGGCCCAAGGGCGGGCTCTCCTGGCTCTCAGCCAATTAGAACCATGGAGTTTTAGATTGACGTGTCCTACTTGGCCTTGACAACGCGGTCTCCGTATTTCTTGTGGACGATGCACAGGGACTTGAGTTCAACCACGCGTTTCGAGACGGCGTGTTGGAAAGTAGCTTTCTGGAAAAGAGAGAGAGAGAGAATGTTTACGTTGGCTATGTAAGTGCTTTATCTGTCCATGCCAATAAATATTATTGAAATGAATTGAGAGAGACTGCATACAAAATGGCACCCTATTCTCTCATAGGCTTCTAGTCAAAAGTAGTGTACTGTATAGAAAATAGGGTGCGACCTGAGACGCCTCCTGACCTTGGTGTCGAAGCAGGTCTGGGCCTCAGCCTCTCCACAACAGGTAGTCAGAACCCCTCCATAACCTTTGGCGATAGCCAGGATCACATGTGGGGGGAGCATCGGGTGGCTCTTGGAGAACTTGAAGATGAACCTGAAACACAGGCGCGCGCACACACGCACACACTCAGTAAATTCCAGAAAAACACTCCATATAGCTCAACGGCCTAACACAGCTTTTTAGCTGGTGTGGTCTCAAGTCGATGGTGTGGTCTCAAGTCGATGTCTCTAGTCGACGGTGTGGTCTCTAGTCGATGGTGGGGTCTCTAGTTGATGGTGTGGTCTCTAGTCGATGGTGTGGTCTCTAGTCGATGGTGTGGTCTCTAGTCGACGGTGGGGTCTCTAGTCGACGGTGTAGTCTCTAGTCGACGGTGTGGTCTCTAGTCGATGGTGTGGTCTCTAGTCGATGGTGTGGTCTCTAGTCGATGGTGTGGTCTCTAGTCGACGGTGGGGTCTCTAGTCGACGGTGTAGTCTCTAGTGGACGGTGTGGTCTCTAGTCGATGGTGTGGTCTCTAGTCGATGGTGTGGTCTCTAGTCGATGGTGTGGTCTCTAGTCGATGGTGGGGTCTCTAGTCGATGGTGTGGTCTCTAGTCGATGGTGTGGTCTCTAGTCGATGGTGTGGTCTCTAGTCGATAGTGTGGTCTCTAGTCGATGGTGTGGTCTCAAGTCGATGGTGTGGTCTCTAGTCGATGGTGGGGTCTCTTGTCGATGGTGTGGTCTCTAGTCGATGGTGTGGTCTCTAGTCTACGGTGTGGTCTCTAGTCGATGGTGTGGTCTCTAGTCGATGGTGTGGTCTCTAGTCTACGGTGTGGTCTCTAGTCGATGGTGTGGTCTCTAGTCGATGGTGTGGTCTCTAGTCGCTGGTGTGGTCTCTAGTCGACGGTGTGGTCTCTAGTCAACGGTGTGGTCTCTAGTCGATGGTGTGGTCTCTAGTCGATGGTGGGGTCTCTATTCGATGGTGTGGTCTCTAGTCGACGGTGGGGTCTCTAGTCGATGGTGTGGTCTCTAGTCGATGGTGTGGTCTCTAGTCGATGGTGTGGTCTCTAGTCGATGGTGTGGTCTCTAGTCGACGGTGTGGTCTCTAGTCGATGGTGTGGTCTCTAGTCGATGGTGTGGTCTCTAGTCGATGGTGTGGTCTCTAGTCGATGGTGTGGTCTCCAGTCGACGGTGTGGTCTCTAGTCGACAGTGTGAAAACTTACCTCCCAACAAAAGCCTTGTGGTCCTTCTTGAAGTCTTCACATTGGTCTGCAGCGGGCAGCTCAGCTTTGATGGACAGGTCCCGAGGAATCTACAATCAATCAACCACTCAATCAATCAGTCAAATGTATCCATAAAGCCTTTTTTACTTCCAGTAGCCCGGTCTACACCCCAATGAGCAAGCAGAAGCAACCTAGTTAGGAACCTGGCTCAGAGGGAGGGGTGCTCCATTCTACCTTGGCCTTGTGGTCCACGAAGCAGTGTGTCCTCTCAGCGACAGTCTTCTCACAGCACATCTTCAGATGGTTCTTCTCTACCAGGGTCTCAGAGGAACACACCGCGCTCTGGAACAGGTCCGCCTGAACGCGCAGGCGCACACACACACACACACACACACACACACACACACACACACACACACACACACACACACACACACACACACACACACACACACACACACACACACACACACACACACACACACAAATAGGAGTACACCGTTTAGCCAGCAAAGAGTGCTATTATATCCGAACAGTTTCAACTGAAACAGAACCTGACTGGAAACATTAGTCACTAATGCCCAATTCCATACCTACCCTTATCCCTGGCCCCTACCCCTGCCCCCTACCTCTGGCCCCTACCTCTGACCCCTACCTCTGGCCCCTCTCTGGCCAGGCTGGCCAAATTTTAAATGTAAAGTTGTGTGATCAGGTTGATGAGGTGTGATAAGGAAGATGAGGTGTGATAAGGAAGATGAGGTGTGATAAGGATGATGAGGTGGGATAAGGATGATGAGGTGTGATAAGGTTGATGAGGTGTGATAAGGATGATGAGGTGTGATAAGGATGATGGGGTGTGATAAGGATGATGAGGTGGGATAAGGATGATGGGGTGTGATAAGGATGATGAGGTGTGATAAGGATGATGAGGTGTGATAAGGATGATAAGGTATGATAAGGTTGATGAGGTGTGATAAGGATGATGAGGTGTGATAAGGATGATGACGTGTGATAAGGATGATGACGTGTGATAAGGATGATGAGGTGTGATAAGGATGATGAGGTGTGATAAGGTTGATGAGGTGTGATAAGGATGATGGGGTGTGATAAGGATGATGAGGTGTGATAAGGATGATGGAGTGTGATAAGGATGATGAGGTGTGATAAGGATGATGAGGTGTGATAAGGATGATGAGGTGTGATAAGGATGATGAGGTGTGATAAGGATGATGAGGTGTGATAAGGATGATGAAATGATAGGTGTCTCTCACCACATCTCTTTCGCAGTCCTCTGGAGGAGCGTCTGAGCAGCATTTGACGCCCATGGCTAAGGCCTCCGCGATGAGAGGCACCAAGTCACCCAACGTACTATCGGGAAGATTCTGAGACAGCCCTACAAGGATCCTACACACACGCACGCACGCACACACACACACACACACACACGCGTTGAATTCAGAATGTAACACAACAAAATGTGGACTAAGTTAATGGGTATGAATACTTTCTGAAGGGTTGTATATATACAGTTGAAGTTGGAAGTTTACATACACTTAGGTTGGAGTCATTAAATCTTGTTTTTCAACCACTCCAGTAAAACGAGTCCTATATCGACATAACCTGAAAGGCCGCTCAGCAAGGAAGAAGCCACTGCTCAAAAACTGCCATAAAAAAGCAAGACTACGGTTTGCAACTGCACATGGGGACAAAGATTGTACTTTTTGGAGAAATGTCCTCTGGTCTGATGAAACAAAAATAGAACTGTTTGGCCATAATGACCATCGTCATGTTTGGAGGAAAAAGGGGGGGGGGGGGGGCCTTGCAAGCCGAAGAACACCATCCCAACTGTGAAGCACGGGGTGGCAGCATCATGTTGTGCGGGTGCTTTGCTGCATGTTGTGGGACTGGTGCACTTCACAAAATAAATGGCATCATAAGGTAGGAAAATGATGTGGATATATTGAAGCAACATCTCAAGACATCAGTCAGGAAGTTAAAGCTTGGTCGTAAATGGGTCTTCCAAATGGACAACGACCCCAAGCATATTTCCAAAGTTGTGGCAAAATGGCTTAAGGACAACAAAGTCAAGGTATTGGAGTGGCCATCACAAAGCCCTGACCTCAATCATATAGAAAATGTGTGGGCAGAACTGAAAAAGCGTGTGCGAGCAAGGAGGCCTACAAACCTGACTCAGTTACACCAGCTCTGTCAGGAGGAATGGGCCAAAATTCACCCAACTTATTGTGAGAAGCTTGTGGAAGGCTACCTGAAACGTTTGACCCAAGTTAAACAATTTAAAGGCAATGCTACCAAATACTATTTGAGTGTGTGTAAACTTCTTACCCACTGGGAATGTGATGAAAGAAATAAAAGCTGAAATAAATCATTCTCTCTACTGTTATTCTGACATCTTACATTCGTAAAATAAAGTGGTGATCCTAACTGACCTAAGACAGGGGATTTTTACAAGGATTAAATGTCAGGAATTGTGAAAAACTGAGTTTAAATGTACTTGGCTAAGGTGTATGTAAACTTCCGATTTCTTTTGATTTTCCCATGATGTCAAGTAAAGAGGCACTGAGTTTGAAGGTAGGCCTTTAAATACATCCACAGGTACACCTCCAGTTGACACAAATGATGTCAATTATCCTATCAGAAGCTTCTAAAGCCATGATATCATTTTCTGTAATTTTCCAAGCTGTTCAAAGGCACAGTCAATTTAGTGTATGTAAACTTCTGACCCACTGGAATTGTGATACAGTGAGTTATAAGTGAAATTATGTGTCTGTAAACAATTGTTGGAAAAACGACTTCTGTCATGCACAAAGTAGATGTCCCAACTGACTTGCCAAAACGATAGTTTTTTAACAAGAAATTTGTGGAGTGGTTGAAAAAAGAGTATTAATGACTCCAACCTAAGTGTATGTAAACTTCTGACTTCAATTGTATATACTGCACTACTGCAATATGCCTCATATCTACTACTGCAATATGAGGCATATCTACTACTGCAATATGAGGCATATCTACTACTGCAATATGAGGCATATCTACTACTGCAATATGAGGTATTTCTACTACTGCAATATAAGGCATATCTACTACTGCAATATAAGGCATATCTACTACTGCAATATAAGGCATATCTACTACTGCAATATGAGGTATTTCTACTACTGCAATATAAGGCATATCTACTACTGCAATATAAGGCATATCTACTACTGCAATATAAGGCATATCTACTACTGCAATATAAGGCATATCTACTACTGCAATATGAGGTATTGCTACTACTGCAATATAAGGCATATCTACTACTGCAATATAAGGCATATCTACTACTGCAATATAAGGCATATCTACTACTGCAATATGCCTCATATCTACTACTGCAATATGCCTCATATCTACTACTGCAATGTGAGGCATATCTACTACTGCAATATGAGGCATATCTACTACTGCAACATAAGGCATATCTACTACTGCAACATAAGGCATATCTACTACTGCAATATGAGGCATATCTACTACTGCAATATGAGGCATATCTACTACTGCAGTATGAGGCATATCTACTACTGCAATATAAGGCATGGCTACTACTGCAATATGAGGCATATCTACTACTACAGTATGAGGTATATCTACTACTGCAATATAAGGCATATCTACTACTACAGTATGAGGTATATCTACTACTGCAATATAAGGCATATCTACTACTGCAATATGAGGCATATCTACTACTGCAATATGAGGCATATCTACTACTGCAATATGAGGCATATCTACTACTGCAACATGAGGCATATCTACTACTGCAATATACCTCATATCTACTAATGCAATATGAGGCATATCTACTACTGCAATATGAGGTATATCTACTACTGCAACATGAGGCATATCTACTACTGCAATATGCCTCATATCTACTACTGCAATATAAGGCATATCTACTACTGCAACATGAGGCATATCTACTACTGCAATATAAGGCATATCTACTACTGCAATATGAGGTATATCTACTACTGCAACATGAGGCATATCTACTACTGCAATATGCCTCATATCTACTACTGCAATATAAGGCATATCTACTACTGCAACATGAGGCATATCTACTACTGCAATATAAGGTATATCTACTACTGCAATATGAGGCATATCTACTACTGCAATATGAGGCATATCTACTAATGCAATATAAGGCATATCTACTACTGCAATATAAGGCATATCTACTACTGCAACATGAGGCATATCTACTACTGCAATATAAGGCATGGCTACTACTGCAACATAAGGCATATCTACTACTGCAATATAAGGCATATCTACTACTGCAATGTGAGGCATATCTACTACTGCAATATGAGGCATATCTACTACTGCAACATGAGGCATATCTACTACTGCAATATGAGGCATATCTACTACTGCAACATGAGGCATATCTACTACTGCAATATGAGGCATATCTACTACTGCAATATGAGGCATATCTACTACTGCAATATAAGGCATGGCTACTACTGCAACATAAGGCATATCTACTACTGCAATATGAGGCATATCTACTACTGCAGTATGAGGCATATCTACTACTGCAATATGAGGCATATCTACTACTGCAATATGAGGCATATCTACTACTGCAATATGAGGCATATCTACTACTACAACATGAAGCATATCTACTACTGCAACATGAGGTATATCTACTACTGCAATATGAGGCATATCTACTACTACAACATGAAGCATATCTACTACTGCAACATGAGGCATATCTACTACTGCAATATGAGGCATATCTACTACTGCAATGTGAGGCTGCACTACTCACAAAGATTTGAATCCATCTTCCTTGGCCTCAGTGAAGATGGTACAGATCTGGTTCTGAGCCTGAGACCGGGCGGACACACTCAACAGCACCAACAGGCTGCAGACAGACAACCACTGCATGATGAAAGGACAGGCGCACGGACGGAGGGGTGGATGGAGAGAAGGAGGGATGGACGGAGGATGGGATCTAGTGATTGAGTCAAGGAATGGAGAAATGCAGGGCTCCTTTATACTATTGTGGAATCTGTCAATCATTAGCTGACCTCTCTCTCTCTCTCTCTCTCTCTCTCTCTCTCTCTCTCTCTCTCTCTCTCTCTCTCTCTCTCTCTCTCTCTCTCTCTCTCTCTCTCTCCTCTCCTCTCTCTCTCTCTCTCTCTCTCTCTCCTCTCTCTCTCTCTCTCTCTCTCTCTCTCTCTCTCTCTCTCTCTCTCTCTCTCTCTCTCTCTCTGCCTCCCTCTCTATTCTCTCTTTCATTTGGACCCTGGGACTTTGTTTCACAACTGGTCTTTGCACACAGTGATCTGTCAGTAAATCAACACTGCTGTTCAGATCCCCTTTTCTATGGAAGAAAAGCCAGTCACCCAGGTGAATGTACAGAATGTGTGTGGTGTGATTAGTGGGGTGAACGGCCAGGAACACAAAGGTCTGAAAGTCAAAGTCCACTGTCCGATGTGCCTCCAAACTGTCCCAAAGCTAACCTGCACCATCTGACCAGATAATATGTCTCCAAACTGTCCCCATGCTAACTCACCGTCTAACCAGATAATATGTCTCCAAACTGTCCCCATGCTAACCCACCATCTAACCAGATAATATGTCTCCAAACTGTCCCCATGCTAACTCACCATCTAACCATATAATATGTCTCCAACTGTCCCCATGCTAACCCACCATCTAACCATATAATATGTCTCCAACCTGTCCCCATGCTAACTCACCATCTAACCAGATAATATGTCTCCAACCTGTCCCCATGCTAACTCACCATCTAACCAGATAATATGTCTCCAACCTGTCCCCATGCTAACCCACCATCTAACCATATAATATGTCTCCAACCTGTCCCCATTGTAACTCACCATCTAACCAGATAATATGTCTCCAAACTGTCCCCATGCTAACCCACCTTCTAACCAGATAATATGTCCCTAAACTGTCCCCATGCTAACCCACCATCTAACCAGATAATATGTCTCCAAACTGTCCCCATGCTAACCCACCTTCTAACCAGATAATACGTCTCCAAACTGTCCCCATGCTAACCCACCATCTAACCAGATAATATGTCTCCAAACTGTCCCCATATTAACTCACCATCTAACCAGATAATATGTCTCTAAACTGTCCCCATGCTAACCCACCATCTAACCAGATAATATGTCTCCAAACTGTCCCCATGCTAACCCACCATCTAACCAGATAATATGTCTCCAAACTGTCCCCATATTAACTCACCATCTAACCAGATAATATGTCTCCAAACTGTCCCCATGCTAACCCACCATCTAACCAGATAATATGTCTCCAAACTGTCCCCATGCTAACCCACCTTCTAACCAGATAATATGTCTCTAAACTGTCCCCATGCTAACCCACCATCTAACCAGATAATATGTCTCCAAACTGTCCCCATGCTAACCCACCTTCTAACCAGATAATACGTCTCCAAACTGTCCCCATGCTAACCCACCATCTAACCAGATAATATGTCTCCAAACTGTCCCCATGCTAACCCACCATCTAACCAGATAATATGTCTCCAAACTGTCCCCATGCTAACCCACCATCTAACCATATAATATGTCTCCAAACTTTCCCCATGCTAACTCACCATCTAACCAGGTAATATGTCTCCAAACTGTCCCCATGCTAACCCACCTTCTAACCAGATAATACGTCTCCAAACTGTCCCCATTCTAACCCACCATCTAACCAGATAATATGTCTCCAAACTATCCCCATGTTAACTCACCATTCTACCAGGTAATATGTCTCCAAAATGTCCCCAAGCTAACCCACAATCAGACGAGATAATGTCTCCAAACTGTCCCCAAGCTAACCCACCATCATGTAGACATCCCTAAATGATTGATTGTGCCATCAAACCTCTGACACTTTGCCAGAATGCCGCAGCCCACCTGGTGTTCAACCTTCCTGAGTTCTCCCATGTCACCCCATTCCTCCTCACACTCCACTGGCTTCCAGCTTGCATTATCTTCAAGAACCTGGTGCTTGCCTACTGAGCAGCAAGGAGAACTGCCTTCCCTACCTTCAGGCTGTGCTCAAACCCTACACCCCATCCCAAGCATTCCATCCCGCCACAGCTGGTCTCTTGGCCCTCCCATCCCGCTCCCGCTCAGCCCAGCCAAAGCTCTTCTCTGTCCTGGCACCACAATGGTGGAAAAAGCTTCCCCCTAAAGTCAGGACAGCGGAGTCTCTGCCCATCTTGAGAAAACATCTGAAACCCTGCCTCTTTGAAGACTCTCTTAAATAACTCACTAACTCCTTATAGCTACTTGATTGAGGGAAAATGTACTTGATACGACAGTGATGTGTTGTTGTCTCACCTAGCTATCTTAATGCATTAACAGTAA